>NW_023415447.1:27500-28673 GCF_013373865.1 Monomorium pharaonis | reverse complement strand
TTTCCTCCATTTCTAAAAAAAAACACATGCAAAAATAGCTACAAATATAAAATAAAATTATATCTTTGAACTATAGATTATTCTGACATAAAGGCAGATACGAAACGACAGCTACATTTTAGCTTATTATATGGAATGTTATTCCAATTTCTTGATAAGACACTTGTGCCTGACTTTGAGGAGGTGATGGGTATTTGGGGCAGGATGTGCACGAACTACTTCTCGATAACAAATGACCTAGATTCCATTGGAATTGGCATTTATTTGGGAGCATCTAAAGTGGATCACAGTTGCAAACCTAACGCAACCTTTGTTTTGAAGGAACCACGATCATCATACGGACAATAATGGATCTTCCCTCTTTAGACTTGTCACAAGTAAATATTGATAAATACATAATTCCAAGAGTTGGAAAACATTTAAATCTTTTATTCTACCAATCAAAAATTCATATAATTTATTCTATTAATATAATTTAGATAATAAATGAATTAATATGCTTGAGAAATACTTTACGTTTCAGAATTTATTTTATTTATTACAGATAAGAATAGCATACATCGGTTTACTTCATTCTAAGAAGAAAAGACGCGAGCTGCTGCACAATATGCACTATTTCTGGTGTGATTGCGAAAGATGCAAAAATGAGGAACCAATGGCCAAAGCAGCTGCGTGTCCAAATTCATCGTGCGATTCGCCATGTTCGATTGAAGCTGACGAATGCGAAAAATGTAGTACTAAAATATCTATAGAAATCAAAGAGACATTTCAAAGAATTTCTGACTTCACCGCTAATCATTTAAAAGAGTTGGATCGTATCCTTTCAATATTCACATTGAGAAATTATCTTATTTTATATTAATATATCTTATTTTTATTAATTATACTTTTTTATTAATTTTTATAACAATGCAGTTATCTACACGTATGGATATTATTGGACATATAAAACAAATACAACAATACAACTTGACAACTAAAATATCTATAGATTTAAAGAGAAATTTCCAGAGGTTTCTGACTTTACCGCTTATTATTTCAAAAAATTGATTGTAGCCTTTCAATATATTAGTATTTAAAAACTTAATATTTTTTTATCATAATGTATCAATTTTTATAACAATGCATTTATACATTAATAATGAAATGTTCTATGATACTTCCTTATTAATG
>NW_023415447.1:0-22500 GCF_013373865.1 Monomorium pharaonis | reverse complement strand
AAAAATAAAACTAGTATATGGTATTTATATTTCATGAAAGTGTCTGTAAAAATTCGTGACTCAAAGGATTAAAATATATTAAATATTTTCAATTATTTATATAAGTATAATAAAGATTTTAAACAAAAATGGCACTTGGGTCATGTTGATTACATAGACATATATCCAATATGGCCCAGTTTACGTATTTTCCTCTTTTTTGTAAATATTTTTGAGAAAATGCAAAATAACAGAATTAAAACATGTTTAATTAACCATTTATTAACATACTTATGGAAAAAGTTGCACATACAGTTATTGATTAAATTATGAAACTGTGTTTATCTACTACAAAGAGCGTTATCTTAACTTTTAACCTGTCAAAAAGCTTTAACTAGAGAAAGACAAGAAAAATACTAATCAAAAATTAAATATTAAATAAAAAAACAGAATCTTAACTTTCTTGTATATAATAAGATATATTGGTCACACTGAATTACTTTATTATATTGACAATCCTTTAATCAATGATTAAAATTAATCGGAGTTGGTCGAAGTAGCCTTTAATATGTTAATTCACATAAATTTTCGTTACTCTTTCTCTCTGACTTTCATCAAGATCACTTTTTCACGGAGTCAATTCGCTTGTTTTTACATATGAACACTGGTACGGTGCATAGACACGCGACGCAATATCAAAGTCTGAATTAATCAAAGCGAAACACACGAAAATGCCAAACCGTGGTAGATACGTGACGTGGCCGCAGCGTGCGATGCAACGAGACTTTCATGAAATTCCCCAATTTCTCGCAGAACGCGACGACCAAACCGCAGTTTTCATAATAATGCCATGAAATAAACGCAACGCGGTTTTGATAATGTTGTCTCAGCAGCCGTGTTCATCGATCGGTGGTCAACACCTGCATAAAGCATGAAAATACGAGCACCGTTTGTATGCAATACACGTGGACAGGTGTACGTTACATATAGAATTATTAATATTTCACCGACGGGAAATCGAGAGATTACGTTACATCTCGTTTTATATTTTTCTTGTGTTTACTCCGTATTAATTACATTCCCTGGTTCTACTCTTATTTTATATTATTTGTTTTTTACTTATCGCCTGTACGTTTTATTGTATTTCAGATCCTTCATTTACACGAGCTGTACTTTTACTTTTATTATTTGCGCTTTTTTCCTCTAGTTTATTCACGCTCTTTTTTTTTCTTCTTCTTTGTGTTCTTTCTCTCTAGCGTTTCAATTTCCCTTCATATTCTATTTGTTAACACGCTGTTTGTATTTCTTACGCCTCTACGACATTTTGTATTATGTTCTTATTTAACTCAATCTTTTGTATTATACGCATACAACTGTCATGATACGTTCTTAGAGGGTTTACCCTAGAACACCAATAAACGGTGAATCAATCGATCAATCGAACAATCTCCTTCCCAGTTCACACACGCGTCAGTTTAATTAGGCATTTCAAGAGCCACCTAGGCCTATTTCTACGAACGTAGATTAACTTTAATCTTGGATTAACTTACTCTTTATCTCTTTCTAATTTTTGAAATTAGAATGAGATAACAAGTAAATTAAACCGAGATTAAAGTTAATCTGCGTTGGTAGAAACAGGCCCTAGAAAAATTATCCCACGCAAAATTGTCCCGGCGTCTTCAAGGTAAAGCTATTTATATTTCCCGCAAACGGATGAAATAGAAAGTCCTTTAGGAGTATTACGGAGCATTACGTGCTACTGCATATTCAAGAGTCCGCGCTCCGTTTCACAGGGACGGGAGGGATTTCGCATGCACACCTTGCAGAATACGCGGTGTTAGTTCGTGCAGTTGACCGAATGGCCTCACTAAATCTCGTTGGTTAAGCGTAAAACTCCGCTTGATCCTGTTCTCGCTTTAAACCGCATAAACGCCGCAATTTCTCTCCCTGTTATTCATCGCGAGGGCTTCATTGATCGTCGCGAGCTGGTTAAATATTTAAACTGAGGCTAGATCTAATAGAAGATAATGTAATTTTTTTTTTTTTCCAAAAAGAGACACTTGCTTTTAGATGATAAGTGATAACATATTTCGTACATTCTGAAAGATAATAAAATCGCTGTTGATGATAATTTTATTAACAAGGTTCGCGAGATATCTTTACGTCATCTTGAAAATAAAATAAAAAATTTTATGTAATTGTACGTAATCAACTAAAAGCATCATATTTATCCGCCGATGATTGATAGAACGATGCACAATTTCGCAAGCGGTGCACCCTTGAGATATTCATCCCTCTCGATCGCGAGGCGGCCTTGACTATCGATCTCTAACATCGTCTTGAGACTAGATGGACTGCCCGCGTCCTCGCGGCACTCAGTTTACCGGATACGGATCGGTCTCGAAGGACTTACGGCGTCCATATCGATCACGTAATGCGACTACACGCGCGCTACACGCCGCTAATCGTCCCGCACGCGGGGCAATTTAAATGATATGCAACCGAACCAAAAAAAAAGTCTGACCTTTCTCTTAGCGTGAAAATGCTACGCCGTGCCTAGCGATGCGGCAGCGGCTAATATTCTTTCTTTTATATTTAGCGGCAGTTTGTCAAAGTTGTTACTCGAGCCATTGGTCACACGCGATGCGGACGTGCCGCGCGGAATTGCGTTGCAGTCGCATTGCGTGGCGCATCAGGATCAGCGGTCCTGTTTTGCCTGCAGACACACACACACACACACACACGGACCGGTCGGGACTGTAGGTGCAGGTATATCGATTTCAGCGAGGACGAAGGGGAGAGTCGGAAGATCGTTCTGCATCACACACGGGGCTCGCGCCAGCCACCGGCGTTAGAAGCTGGACTCCCAGGGCCGTAGTATGTGACCGGTGCTCACCCCCTGCGTGGCGGCCGATGGTGACCTTGACCTACGGGGTTCCTGCCGCGCCGGCGTCGCGTCCTCCTCGTCCCCTTCCTCACACAGCCGCGTCCTTTTACCTTGTTGTTTCCTATCCTCCCCTTCTCCGCCCGTCCCGATTCGATTTATCTCGCTCCACCTGTGACCAACGGTGCATCTCTGATCCGATATCTCCCCTGCATCGCGATAGTCTAGCGACCTCGGGGGGATGCGCCGCGGTTATCAAAGTCGATGTACTGGGAAATCAGAGACGCCGCCGGCGATCGTACATGTGCGATCCCATATGCGTATGCGATGAGCTGCCGATGTGCCGCTTCGGAATGTGAACCGCCACGCGATGTCCTCTCGGATAGCCCGAGGGAGCAAAACCTTTTCATCCGTACGTTTGCAACGATGTTACATAGCAGACAGGGCAGTTCAAAAGACACGGAAGGTTTCGCTGTCGCGCCCCCGTACTCATCTGTCAACGCTCCCGCGGTTCTCTTTCTCTACCCGTCCTTTTTACCTTCCGTTTCCTCTGTCCTCTCGTCACGTCGGTGCATTCTGCGCGAACGGTCCCCCATTCTTCACGACTATTTGTTGTTAATCGTTTCCCGATTTGTCGCAAAGAATTCTCTTCTTTCAAAATTCGCATTGTCCCTCTTACAATCTTCTCTCCCCCCGCCCCCCCGCCCCTCCCGCGGCCAAACAATTTTTTCTTTTCTCATCTCGAAGTTGTGCAACCACGATCTTCCCGTACACCAGCAGCTTCTCCGTTCCTAATCGCGTACTATTGGACAATACTGCTAATGGTGATACCCTTCGCGAGCGCACTCCGGCAAACGTAAAGATGCATTATTCTATACCTTTATCCACTACGTTTTATCGGCTGTCTCGAGCGCCTCCCCGTGACATAATAAATTACGGTCTGTCTATCCCGTTCAACAATCCCCGCACGTATTTTTCCCGTGGTTGCAGCGCATTTCATTCTCTTTCACATTTTCTCCTTCGTGCTCTATTTCTGAATGCTTCTCCCACACGTTTCCATGTTAATTTCGCCGTGTTGTCAACGTGGACAGGAGGAGCGACAACTGAAACAAGAATAGGATAGTATTATTGTTTTGCGGAATATTTTGCAAAGTTATCCCTTTTATCGTTTTATCAGGATATGATGCTCGTGTTTGTGCACCGGAATCGGAAGGTATTTTTAAACTTGTGCCCTAAATTTAGAAGGTCCTCGATATGTCGTCATGTCTTCTAGATGCCAGCCTTGACAGTTTCTCCGATCTATGATTCTTGATGTATCAATAACTCTCTTTTGCATCTTCATTGTTATCTATTTACCCGATATTCTCTCTATTTTTACGTACTCGCTAAATTTGCACTTTCTTATTCAACAAAAGATAGATTCTTCCTTTCTTATTTTAAATTTATAAGAAACATACGAGCTAACAATTTTATATTTTTGTCTTAACCCTGAAATTATGTTTTCGAGAACGTACTGTTGTTCTTCTTTCAGATTTTATTTGAAGGGTGTAGAAAGTTTAATTCAATACTTTTTTTTTATTTCGTTGATGTACGTCTAAATCTACACGTTGTTTAAAATGTATTAATATTTAAAAGCCACATGTCCAGATAAAAAACCTTATACTGACGCAATGTACGCAACGGTACGATTAAAATTTAATGTTGCATTATTATTTATGTGTATGCAAAACATATTTATATTAGAATTTTGATGAATGTTTGTTTCCTGCTTGATGAATGTACTAAACTACTGCGAGCACTAAATCATTTATATTGCCATCTGTTATGAGAGGTATAATTAGTTTAATTAGTAATATGTAATTAAAACGCATAGATACAATAAATTAACACTCAATTGAATTGGCTGTTGCGGGAGAGATAACGGGTTCAATTAGTCAATGGAAAACAACACCAAATTTATTAAATTTTTATTGAATTTAAACTTCAATTAATTTAGACTTGCGATAATAGACACACATCAAGATCATTATCTTGGCACAATTATTTTTTATTTAATTAAATTTAATTACATTTTTTCTTCATGCTTTAATGTAATTATTAAGCTAATAGAAAAGTTAATTTTAACAGCTTAAAAAAACCTTAGCTTCGAGAAAATTAGTTGAATCTGAGCAATTTAATTAAAAATTAGCTGAATCTGAGCAATTTTTAATTAAAAATCTAAGCGTATAAATGAATAATAAGAAAGAGAATTAAGTGAAGTGTAAAGCAGGAAGCCAATTTGCATCACGCAGGTTTGCAAGAGAAAGAGCCCATTCTAAACACATTAAAAGATTTATAACATAAAAGTACGAGTTACGCAGTAAAATTTAATAATAAACAAGCGGAATGGATGGGCTTTCATCTTTTTCTTCTTTTTCTCCCCGGAGAGAGAGAGAGAGAGAGGGGGCCAATTTTCCGCCTTGAGAAATGCAAATGTATACCCGGCGTCAAGCCACATCCGATCTTTCATGCGTCCACCTGCCGATGCGGCTCATCGGCCCCCGATAAACGTCGGCCCACCACCACTCTCATCCCCGACCGGTACACACAGCGAAAACAACCCCCTCCGATCCGTCCGCCGCCGCCGCCTGGCTTTCTACCCCTTCCTTCCCGTACCGTGGCCGTCGGACCACTGGCAATCCCCGCGGGGTGAAGCACACGGTTCTGCCGCGCGCGCGGCCGGATCCAGTCGCAGTTCGAACCTCGAGGAGATCCGAGCGTGCGTGAGCACCCGTCCCGTAATCCTGGACCACGTAAACGGACGCCTCGGAGGATCGTGCCGGGATCTTCTGGCATGCGATCAGGAGCATGCAGGTAGGCATCCCGCCGTCGGCGCGCCGAAAGCTCCGTACCCCCGAGTGGACACGTAAACTCACGCGCGCGCGTCCGTTGAGCCCTTTTCCAATTTTTTTTTTTTTATTCATTTCAAAATGATCATGATTTACAAAAGATGATTTTTGAAGATGGTATGTATATATGAATGAGGCAGATATGAGTTTCTTTCGATCCAGTCTATAATTAAGCGCGACTGATGGGAGTGATCTGCTTTCTGTGTGATCGATAAATTATTTCGTGAAGTTGTCACAGTAATATTCCACTGGATTGGTCGGTGCATTAATTGATTTCAGTGTCAATCAAGTAAAAGCGTTAATTATTTGACAATCCGTCGCGTCTCTTAGGCAACTCGGCAAGAAGCATACAGGTGGGTCGGGGAGAATGTCCTAAGAGCGATCGGTAAACCGTTGCTATTGCAACGCAAACATTTGGGATCACGGGAAGACGGAACAATGACAGTTATCTATTGTTAAAATAAACTGAACACTTTTATATATTTCCCAACAAACTAATCTAACTGTATATTTCACATATTTGTATCGTTAATTTTTTTCACAATATAGGAAATGTGTGTTTCGCGAAATGAAATTTACTTCACTATTTCGTTTCCCTGTACTTTCTATCGTTTCTGTATGTTCCTGGAATATATTTTACAAATTAGATTACAACGGGATGGCTGTTATGAAAACTTGTTGAATTCAGTTTACGAGCGGCTTGCCGCACTAAACAACCAAAGAAATTCGAAATTCGTTGATGTAACACACACACACACACACTTACCGAATGACTTTATATGAGAAATCTTTTTTGTCGTACCTTTTTACTATATTTTACTTTTTTAATAGCTTTCTTGTCGAGTTTTTTATTCTTCCTCTTTTAAAACTGTCAGCCAACAGGCCGAATAAAAAGAAATTATAAAATACATCGCAAAATTATTTAATAATTTATTACAAAGCGAAATACTCATTCCTTCCGCGTATATAATATTTTATATACACTGAATAAAAAGAAATTGTAAAATACATCGCAAAATTATTCAATAATTTATTACAAAGCGAAGTACTTATTCCTTCCGCGTATATAATATTTTATAAAATATCTAAGTGAAGAAGATTTAACCCTGTTGTGATAAATAAATCACTAGGTAAGATCAGTCTGTCGGAAACTCGCGAGATTGCGAGATCATAAGTTTACTGTTCGGAAACTTTTTCGTATGCAATAAACGTGCGCGAAAAGTGTCGGAAAGTATAATGGCTCCGGACAAGAGTCTTTTCATTTAGTCGAGACAGGCAGCGTGCCAGGAAAACGATCTCCGCGCCTTTTTTCTTGCCTCCATCGACCGCCACTGCGTGCCAAGGCCAAACAGGAAGAGATCTTACAGTCATGGTCACGAACAAGTCGTATCTCTCGTTATGCAGTTATGCGAATCGGTATATATGGCGATCCTGATATTATTAACGGCCCTCCCGATCGCATTTCCAATCGATTAGCCATCCTCGTAATTCACATAATGACCTTTCGGGCCTTAAGAGGAATCACAAAGGAGTTACGTTAAAATTTTATTAAGCTCCCTCCACGTAGAAACGTTCGATCGAACAAACAATGCAAAGTACGTGATCCCTAATTAATAAACTCGTCCAGGGAAACTAACGCACGTACACGAAAGCGCGCGATGTTTCCCGACGAGATAAAACACAGACCGCAAACGTTACATCAATTTTGCAAGGACTATGCCATAAATTATTGGGGAACGAGAGTTTCGGCTCGTGGCGCACGACATACCTTTCATCGCCCGCGGCTCGCGCGGCCCCGCTAAATAGATTCCGCGATTAAATATATTCGGGGAAAATATGTGCATTACGAGATTTGCGCCGCGTAGTTCCCCGGGGTTACAAAGTCACAACACAATTTGCTTAAACTTTCCTGCGAGGTGCAGCCGCTTTGGCCCGAGGGCGATTCGAGAGGCTCCGTAACTCGCCTCTGTTTGCAAGAATTGTTTAAACGTTAAAATTCACGAGCTCCCTCAGACGCGTTGCGGTTATTCAGACGGGATCGAGCGACGTAAGATCTCCTTCTGCCAACCTCTCTTCTGACTCCTCCTCGTCGATTCCGAATTAATTGAAGTCGGAGATGAAAGGAAGTGTTTCCCCGAGACACACTCTCGTAGAGCGATTCCTCGCCCGCGTGGTTTTCCACTGGTCAATTTGGAGCGCCGCCAAGTTCGCATCTCGCAGCATCCATTTGGCGGAAGTGTCTTTGGCGGGGGGGGGGAAAAAAGGGGCGAGAAGCGTTTACACATCTGGCACGCAAATTGCGTTCGAGCATGTCGGAATGCAAAATAACGTCGCTCGATATTTTGCGCCGCCGCTTGTTTCTCGTGGCTCGAATCGAGCGAGAGATCGCGATTGTCACGAGCGATGCGAAGGCTGAAAGCCGTTTTTCCATCCTTCGAGAAGAAAAATGGAGAAAGAACGAAACGGACGCGATCTTTTCTTTTCCGGATCAGTTAACCGTTTTTTACCGCCTGGCAACGCTGATCTCTGCTATCGACGAGAATCGGCGAGAAAGAAGCCGCGAGTGAGGAATTAACTTTTTTTTTCTACTACGGCGGAAACGAGTTCGCACTTCAAGAAAAGACTTTGCATTATCGATTCGAGCAACACACACCGTGCATTCCCCTCTCTACGTTTTTGCGTGACACGGAATCATTCCGCGAGGCGGTAAAAAAAAATATGTCTGATGGGGTTTTGCTTACTTGCAAACATTAAGGAATTGCGTGAGTAAAGGAATTAATCAAGGGGAGGAAGAATGCGGACGACACGGGACGAGCATGCGACACATTTTTCATATTTTCGTTCCGTTTACGACCGTTTGTTTTTTTTTCTTGTTGCTCACCGACAAAGCGGTAATTACAAGCCTCGCGTTTCGTTTCTATTTCTCGACGATATACGATATATTTCGGGTACGACCCTCTACGTCGACCCTCTACACTTCCGCGCTCACGCACTATCGATCTGTTTCGCACTCCTATTTGACCCAAGTCTTGGCTCTACTGCCCGAAAAGCTCAAAGCCATTTTTCTTATTTGGTAAAGAAAAAAAAACACCCAAAATAAAATTGTCTCTTATATTCGCGGAAGTATTTCGCGGAAACCGATTAGGAATTGAAAAGGGATGGAAAGGAGAGGGGTGGGTAGGCACAGGGTTTCGAATTTCGGGACATGTTCTGCGCGTTTTTTCAGTGACCACACTTCCTCTCGCTCGCGCTTTATCGATCCCATTTCGCATTGCCTCGCACCGCCTGTCGCCTTTTTCTCGACGCTTTTTTGTACAGCGGCACGACCTTTGCAAGCTCGCCGCACCGGAAACCAGCGAGCTGTCGTTTATCCCCCGACTGTGGCCTGCCGGCGTGGACGCGCACCGTCCACCACCGGCGTGAGTGCGATTCTCGCGCGGCGAGACGTGCGAGACATTTTGAACTTTAGACCGTGTATTATTATTAACCATCCGTCGTCCGGACAACACGTCGTCGCGCAGGTTTAATAAAAATCAAGATCGCTCGATCGACGAGTAGAAAGAGAGAGAGAGAGAGAGAGAGAGAGAGAGAGAGAGAGAGAGAGAGAGAGAGAGAGCACTTGCGAATAGGCTCCAGCGCGAAAAGGCCGAAGGTGAGACACGAGCAAAAGGGTAGGAATAATAATTCATTGAAGTTATGAAAAGATGACAGTTCAGATTGCGCTTTACCTTTTATTTTGGTGAGCAAAAGCGATAGCGCCGGTTCTTCAATCCTGATTCGTAATCAAAATAGCACAGAGCGTACACGTAAAATTGAACGGGACGGTGGAATATGATGACCGATCCATCGGGTGAAAAATAGATGGACCACATTTCGTAATTCCAACATTTTCTTTTTTTCTACGCGCGCACAATGTCATTAAAAAAAATAGAGCTTCAACCAGGTTGTATCTATAAAAAGATTACATTAGCAAAATATATTCGCAGATTGAAGCGGTAGATTTCGAAAGAATAGAAAGCCTGTTATTCTTGGATACTTTTAATGGTCGGGGACAATATTATCGGGAAAAATTTATATTCTCCTTTAATATCTAAATTTTTCAATAACATGGACTTATTTAAAAAGAATAATAGTTTATTTATAAGAGAGCGCTCTCTCCCTTCCTGTAAGTAAAGAATGCTGTAGCGTCTTGCTCATGAATAGATTTACTTAAAAAAAAAAGTTACTTTTGACAATTTCTAACATGACAAGTTAATTACGATATTAGTAGAAAATCTATTGATTTGATTTAAAAATGATGGTACTTTTTGAACTTTTAGCTATAATAAGTCATATTCTACGAAAATTAATATCACCGATATGACGTCAAAGATATTCTGTGCGATTATAAACGAATGAACAATATAAGCGAGCACGTGCATGATATTTCGTGACAAATATCGTGCTGAAAATAGCGTATCGCGCGGAAGTTTCAATTTATCACTATTTTGCAATAACAATCTGTGCTCTATATATACGATAACATGAGAGATTGACGTTTCAATCGCGTCAGGTGCTCCGCGGTGCTCGTCTACCTCAATAAACAAGTACGCGCGAGAAATTATCTCTTGCGTTACTTTTATTACGCTTTTTAAACGTCATTAGGATGGAAGTAAAGCTCGCGGCAATGAAACAGCCGAGTATCGCATCGATTAATCTGCTCTTGAAACGCGACCGTGGCTAAAAATATTTCTTTTCAATATTTCACATGCTAATATCCAGCCGTAAAGGACCGGCCTTTAATGTGGCGCGAACGCAGAAAATGTTTGTCTCGTGCCACGACGGCATTACGAAGTTTCTTAGCGGCGATATTTATTATCGAGATCCATCGAGTGACTAAAAGTCGCAAGGTGTTCTCGCACGTGCCGCGTGATATTTTCAAGTCGATACAATTCCAAGTGCATGCCGCACCACAACAAACTAAAGCACAATTGAAATCGAGAGAAGGCCAACGAACGGTCGTACCAGGATCTTAATAATCTTTCTTATGCGATTTTATGTACAATTTCTATTTATTCTATGCAAAACTAAATCTTTACAAAATCTGATTTATACGAAGTGCAATTGTATTTGTCTTACATTTAAGATTTTTTACTTTCTAAATCAAAATCAGTGTATTATTATTAAGAAACAGTGAATAATCACAATCATAAATATATATGCATTTAGAAATGCACCGGCAAGATTTTATTGGTTCCAATTTATAGAAAGCAATGTTCTACTCTAATAACTAATTCCAAAGTGCATTTTAATTTGACGTATCTTCAGGCAAATTTGATAGAAAAGAAAGAGATAAAATTTCTTAAATGAAAAGAAAATTGAGAATTTATGATGAAATCATAAAACGATCAAAGCAGAAGCCACTGAGAGAGCTGGGTTTGTGCCTCAATACCGGGGTATCAACGAACAACGTTGTCGTCGCCGAAGTTTGCAACGAGACTCGCGGGGGACTTCCCCTTCTTCAAGTATGGCCCAGCGATTCGCCCAGAGCCGATGCCGACGGACAGGCCCAGGCTTTTGTGTTCCCGGACGTGCAGGAAAGTGTCAACGACAGCGGCATCGAGTCCATCCAGGTACGACTTTTATACGATATCATTTTCTTTTATCAAATCTCCAAACACGCGTCAATAAAATCAATACTCTTCAACTGTATTTGTGTGAATCGAACAAACATAAGCGTTCACTTGTCATTGCACCGCCATAAATTCCGTCGAAGATGGACCTCGAACGTTCTAACGCGAAAATATTCAAAATCCTTTCCATGTAGGAAAAGAGTAGACATAGAAAAAGATCGCCAATACCTCACTTTGAGTTATATTTATGGAAAGTATGATTAAGAGATAGAGAGTAATATTGGTAATATGTTATAGTTTAATGAAAATATTAAATTGCAAATTTAATGATAAGATAATTATTTTTAGCATATAGAGCAAGTATGAAATATTGTATTAGGTATTATAATTAATTAAATTATTAAAGTTTAATTAAGATTTATAAAGATAATTATTTATTAAGCTTTGAAGGCTTTTTATATATAACTCAATCTTAAATTATAAATAAGGTAAAAGAGAGAAATAGGCTTAAATATAAGAATAGATAAATTTGGTAATATAATAGTGGATTATTGTAATGGAGTATTTTTGATTTGAATTTAAATATAAATATTGAATAAATTAATATATTTGTATAAATGAATAGTATGAGTAAAGATCTTAATATTAGAATGATAAATATTATAAAGTAGTTAGAATAAACTTAAACAAGAACTAAAAGTAAAAAACATAAACTAGAAAGTGTTTTCTATCATATAGATAGAAATGATAGAATTGATAATATTGATAGAACTGATATAGATGATATTTTCAAAAAATAAAAGAGTGCCGTTTTAATCCTTTTATTGCCGAATTAGTTTTTCAGCAGATTGTCTTGAAACTGTATACTCACGTTTTCTTTTTGAGTCACTAATTCCAAATCTAAATTCAGATTTTGCCAATTTAATGGGGCGGATCTAATATTGTCACCATCAACTAGTAAATTAGTGAAAATCTGGATATTTTTGTAATAAATCCATTTTTAAGGTTCTGTTACAGATCTAAAATTGAATAAATATGAATAATATCAAAATTTAAAATGGCAAATACAATATAGCTGTATACATGTGGTATATTTTCAGCAACAATCAATATTCATGAATTTTTGTTTCAGAACCGATACATTTAAGCGAAATATCACAAAAAATTATTGATATGGTAAATTTTATGTAAAATACGATTATATTTTTCTAAACTTAAATTTGTCAGTTTTTAATATTTCCATCGACTATGTTGGATCCGCCATTTTTCTGTTTTGATCTCAGAGTAATCAGCGACTCCAAAAACTCTTTATCCCCGAAAATAGTCAAAGTCTATGTAAAATTATGAGAAATCA
This sequence comes from Monomorium pharaonis, assembly GCF_013373865.1. Taxonomy (NCBI): domain Eukaryota; kingdom Metazoa; phylum Arthropoda; class Insecta; order Hymenoptera; family Formicidae; genus Monomorium; species Monomorium pharaonis. Next base: position 9,783 of record NW_023415447.1, on the reverse strand, counting down.
ATTTTTTTAAAGCAATTTTTTAACGTTTAAATTGTTATAAACAATTATTAATGGACAATTGGATGCAATAAACTTTAAAAACATGTAAACTAAGTATTTCTGTACCGGAAAAGTCAAACATTATCATTAGTATCTCAAAACAATAGTTTTTATGATACAAAAAGGAAATAAAAGTAAATAGAAAATATAGGGGAAAGAAAGATAAGATGACGATCTTAAGGCTTGTCGATTTTTCCATCTTTCTGTAATGATGTAAAAATAACAATCTATTTTTTTTTTTTAGCTTTTCACTAAAGCCTTTTGTACTATAAACATTAAAACCTGTTAAATAAATAATAGTAGCATTATTAATATAACATATTGTTAATAAATAAAAAAATTGGTGTTTATATAGATAAACAATAGTTAATTTGACTCTTATCGCTACTGAAAGTCATCTTACCTGGGCTTACATAGGGGGGGGGGGGGGGTAAAATAATGAAACTGACATGTTCTTAGAAAATCAAAATTTCTTAACTTTATATTTTAAAAATAACGAAATTAATAAATTACATATGATAAAACTTACTTACAGATTATCAGTATAACCAGTATCACAAATTATAACCAAATTTGCGTAACATTAACGCAATTACCTTCATTGCAGAACATAATTTGCAAGTAAAAATGCGTCATCTAGCGTCATCCATCATCTTACCTGCTATCATAGTTATTTTTCACTTATTTAATAAAAATGTTACACTGCGAGAAATAAAAAATATAAATGCATTAGTATGTGCGTTTTTAACTATACTATATTATGATTTAATTTAAAAACCGAAATTTACTATAATTACATCATTCCCTATAAACAAGTGCCAAAAAGTTATGCTTGGGTTACGCATGGGTAACCTTAAACACATTTCTTATTATATTATCCACTTTGTAGGCCGATTGAAACCAAACAACAACAGATAATCTACTATTATCTAAAGCCTTTAATAACTTCAACATCCGGTCGATATCTGTTATTCGTTTAGAAAAATTAGCCATTCGTCATCTTACCTCTTCCCCCCTTTTCCCTACTTTCAATTAGTAATAAAAGGATTAAGATACTAGGGCCCGTATTCTACCAACGTAGATCAACTTTAAGGGGATCCTAAAGTCGTCTGTTTTACCGACAGAATTATACAATTTGTTCCAATGTCCAACTTTTTATTGCATTTACAAAATTAAAAATCCTTCTCCACAATTAAAGTATAGACGATAACAGTGTGCGGACGTAACGATTTTATATAAAAAATAAAAAAAAATTTCTTAATTGCCGGCGTCTGGCGTGGACTCGTAACAAAATGTGTTTGATATAAAAGTTGTGCATCTTGTACGTATAAATCAAGTCAGATCCGCACACAAATGAACATTAAGGAACAATACTATGCTTTTAGATTGAGCGTAGGCGTCTTAATAGAAAAGATACATATTGGTAAACATTTCGTGTCTCAAAAGAGCAATCTGAAAAATTTTTTTATATTCTTGGTATGAAATTCAATTCATAAGCTGATATTAATACATAAACTTTAATTCTGGAAAAGGATTTCTAAATCTATAAAAGAAATATATACAAAATTTTGTTAATGACGTGCACAAATGACTCTACATTATCGACCTCGATCAAGTTTGACGAGCAGTTTAGCATCCCCTTAATCTCGGTTTAATCTACTTGTTATCTCATTCTAGTTCCAAAAATTAGAAAAAGATAAAGGTAAGTTAATCCGAGATTAAAGTTAATCTATGTTGGTGGAAATGGTCTTATGTCGGTTTTGGTAACTGTCTTGTAATATTTTTATTAAGACTTTCTCTCGTGCGAATCAATTCGCGCCTTATCATCGTGAGAACAAAGTAACTTTTATGAAATGCACTTTTACAGGCGTCGCCGTCGCCATGCGGTATCACCTGCAACAGCCCGGCGATGACGCCGCAGCAATCGCGCCGCGCCAGCCTGCTGCATCCGGATCACGCGCGGCTGCAGCTGCATTACCTTCATCACAACCACCATAACGCGGGAGCGAAAAGTCCGCCGTCGCCGGACAGAACGTCCATAGACGAGGACCACGAGGACCGGCCCGTGCCGCCGAGTCCCTCCAGTTCGACTACCAGCAGCCTGCGATCAATGCCGAGCTCGGCGATCGTGTCGATGCACTCGCAGGACAGAAGACGCAGCAGCAGGTAATTGATTTGACTCTCGATTCAATACATCTTCAGCCGATGACTCGTTTCCCTAACTTTCTCTATTGTTTTATTTTGATTTATTTCAATTTTTTTAATGACGATACATAAAATAAAGAAAGCAAATTTATAAATTTTTGATAAATTTATCTACATTATTAAAATAAACAAAGCGGATGACAATAATGAATAAATCAACCTCATGTTTGCGAGACATAGGAATGTTAAAACGCTATAAAATAAACAAAAACAAAGGATATTAAGGTAAAAACAAAAAATATTTAACATAATAATTAAGCAATATAATGTTTCAATTACGGAATTATGATCGGCTAACGAAATTGGTAGAATGTTAAAAATGAATATTAAGAGGATGCTAAACTGCCCGTCAAACTTGATTGAGGTCAATAACGTAGAGTCGTTCGTTCATTTTTGTTCATAAAAATTTTTGGTTTAAAATACAAATTATGTAGCTTTACGTACAAATGAATAGCGTACCTCAGTTCAAAATAGATTGAGGAATAAGACTATATTCGTCAAATTACGATTAGAAGCCATAAAAAAAAGTTATTTGTGTGATCAAATTGTATTTATCTAAACGTTTTCATTACAGATTTTTGAAAATTTGATCTTACAAAAAACTTTTTCTGCGGGTTTTAATCGTAATTTGACGAATATATTCTTATTCTTTAATCTATTCTGAAGTGAGGGATGCCATTTATTTGTACGTATAAGCTACATAATTTGTATATTTTGAAGCAAATATTTTTATAAACAAGGATAAACGAATGACTCTACATTATCGACTTCGATCAAATTTGACGGGCAGTTTAGCATTCTCTTAATGAGTATTAAGAAAAAAGAGCAAATAGAAAATTCAAAATGAAATTAATGAATAAATAATAAAATTAAAAAGTAGAAGTGATAAACTTTGCTCAACATTGTAATCATAATAAATGAGCGAAGTTAGTAATGCTGAACAACAGGGAACTGTCATTGTGGATGGAATTTCGAGGTAGTTTGCGACAAGTTTGACAAGTATTATTACAAGAAATATCGTCATCCCCCCTTTTCGCATCGGTGAAGTATCCATTTTCCGACCTTATCCTTGGCCGCGTATGCGCGCTACGAGCAAGGTCCCAGAGGTCCCTACGGCGGGAGTAATTTATTGCGGGGTACGCGTTCGATGTCGCATTCGGTCTTGACTCGCGTCAAGGAACGACCTTGACACGATGCAAATATACGGAAGGTACGTCAACGACGTACGTATCGGCGTTACGATTGTATACGTGTGTACGCGCGCGGCGGCCTCGCGTACGTAGTTCACACTTGCACGGGTTCTTGCCGCAAACGCCAAGTGGCACTTCCTAATTGTAAGACGAGGACCTCGAGAAAATCGCGCTTTTCTTCCCCGATCTTGAGATCTCGACCGCGCCCCAATTTCATTCTTTTTTTCGCTCGTCGCAATCCCTCAATCTCGCGAGCAAACACGCAGAATCTCGCGCGAGGTCGGGACATTGGATCGTCTCGATAGAAGCCTTTCATGCTTTTTCCATCGTCGCACCCTCGTCCGCGTCTTTATTTCTAAGCAAGAATTCACGCAAAAATTGCTCCATTCGTCATCAACGTTTGTTAGAAAACAGTAGCAACTTGTATGATATAATTTAGTTTCAAATAAAATTAATAATTAGAGCAGATAATACTAATTATAGTAAATATATAAAAACATAATAGCCAACAAAATTTTTTTTAACCAAAAAGTGAAATTAACTTCTTGTCGCCAGTAATTAAAACTAGGAGTAAATAATTTTTTTTGTTGATTTTTTAGGTTTTTTAAAACAAGACTAGATACTTTTACAGATATTGCACCAAGAATATCCTGATTCGTGTACTATAATAGAGGAAACGGTAGTATAATGGCCACCTCGTATCTCTCTGTTATTAGCTGACGGATTCTAGTAATTACTTATGGAATTTGTTCAGCAGCCTGCCGTTATGAAGTAACGCTAATATGACAATATATACGCAATAGTCAACGTTTGTTACATTTTTAGTTTCGAGCATTTCGAAACTTTTTTAAAGTCCATTTTAATTACACATACTTCCTCATTTTTTTATACTTAAACATATTATTACACAAAATGTAAATACTCTTGAGTATGTGTTTTTTGTTAATTAACTTTTTATTCGGTTACACATTTTGAATTATACAAAGTTAAACAATGACATAGAATTTCGTTAATACAGTCACCTAAGCGTTTTAGTAATATGGTCACTTTTGATCGTCTTTATATCAAAAAAATTCCTTGATAAATCGATTATCATTCTACTGTTAACGAATAATTAGTGACATGTCTAAATTATTATCGTGACAGAAGGAAGAGATTACGTATGAACCTAAAATCCCACGGAAAGAATTTTCTCTTAAAATTTACCCTCAAAATCTAATAATTGTGGGATAATGTGTGACCTCGAGAAATTTTACTATACCCCTTTTAATAAAATTTATTATACTTTTAGTAAATTTTACTAAACAGTAGAGTGAAATTCCTCGAGGTCATATATTTTAACTCTCTGCCTACACACCTTATTTTCTCCCGATTTCTACACACAGGGGTTACGCTAATTCCAAAATTTCGTTGACTTATATCTCCAAATGTATTTTAATCGAAAGGAAAAATCTCAGAATTATGATGGTCTTGGCTGAAAAGTCGAAGATATTAAAAGAAAAAGAGATTTTTTGAAAAGAATGAAAAAGGAACAAAAAATTTTTGTAAAAATTTGCCTTTTTTTTCAAACGCCCGTATTTATTAGAAAAAAAATAGATAAAGTAATTAAAATGGTGATCAATGGAAAAGGGAAGAGTTGTACTTTAAGAATCTATCGTCAGTTTTTTTATTCTCTTCAAAAAATTATTTCGTAATGTGAATTTAGTAAAAAATGAATGCAGTTTAAACACAATAGTAAAAGAAAAAAAGTAATATTCATTTCAAAAACATAATTATTAATAAATTTTATAAGATATAAATGGATAGCCATGTTACCACCTTCGCTTCTATAATTAAATAATCTATAGTAATTAAATAAAACGATTAATTAAGTAGACCAAATGTAAATTACAGCGAGTAGCGTATGTAATAAACAAATGCCTTTCCACAATTCTCTCTTTATTAGCAGATACAGCATGTTCGATGCTCTGGATTTGGAATACGCCCTACTGAGGGCCGCGGCTCGCGGTTCCGTGGCCCGTAACTCCCTGTCGGAGTCCCTCCACAAGCTGACCTTCACCCAGAGCCTGGCCTTTCCCGCCTTGGCGCGCGGTCTTGCCGCCAAGCAGAGCGTCCCGAGCGGAAGATCCCAGCAGCCCACGGAGAGCGGGCTGAACGCCTTCGCCAAAGTGGTGACCGCGATGGTGCTGATGCTGGTGAGCGTGCTGGTGTTTGGTGTGGTCTACAAGTTCGCCAAGACGTGAGGTTGGCTGCTGACACCCGGCCGGTATCCTGGATCGGACACAGGATAACAATCGTTTGGGTGTCGGCGGGTGTCTTCAGCGGTAACGTCTAATGAGGCCTGAGGAAGGGTCTAAGTCTCAACTCGCTTCCCGTGCGAAAAAAAAAGAATTGAGAAGTAATGAAGGTGACGGAGGATCTGGAATGACGTTTCGACTGTGTACTACGTTCGTCGGTCCTTCGGTGGCGGTGTGTGAATGGGAAGATGAATGAAAAGATGGTGACGACTCTAGATAAACACAGACTCATTCTAGACGCAATCAGTTGAGTTGTAAAAAGATTTTATACCTGTTGTCTTTGTCGCGTAACGATGTGTGTATTTAAGTACTTAATCTAAAGTTTTAGTGAAAAAAAGACGACGCTGCCATAAGAAGCAACGCGAAATTAATAATAATGGAATCATAATAATAACGTCATACAAGTTGTACGGCGACCTGTAAAATTGACGTGAAATGTGCGAATCAAGTTATATAGACGTATATGCGTAATTACATATTGCGAATGTGCATGAATAGTACCAAAAAGTTTCGGTAAAATGGAAGTGTCATGTAGTCTAAGAAGGATTGCATATTTACTACGAGTCTAGCCGGTTGATTTTCTTAAGAAAATAGTTGTACGTGGGAATTAACTAAGACAGGGATTTCCACATTTGGAGGGCATACAATCAGAGATATTTCGATAACGAATACAAAGGACGATAAGTAAAACAAAAGGGTTTTGACTTAAGAAGTAGTAACGTAGTTATACGTGTAACCATGCGTTTCTTATATTTTGTGTCGAAGCTTCTTCAGATTCTGATAACGATCCTCTAATGTTCAATGTAATATAATACAAAAAGTAGCACAATAGAATTCCAGACAAAGGTCTGTCTTAAAGAAATCAAATTGCACCTCTAAATGATATCTCTATGGCGGTGCGAAAGTCCATTATTTTGACATTTTAAAACTTTACAATATATAATATGTAGTTCTATATCCACATCTCAGGTGAGACATGAGATTTATTAAATAAGAACATTTTTTTTAATCATATTATATAGATTTAACATTTTTGAAGTATTTTGTTTTCAAGTTTCTTTGGTTTTTAGTGAAAAAGTTATAAATTACTATAATTACAAATTGAAAAATTGACAAAAATCCTCACTAATCGAATTGCTATTGAAAATGATTCCTTTAACGCAAATTCTAATCACCAAGTGAATAGCACCGTATCCAGTGATCCGAGATAGACGTATAAAAATTTCATAACTTATGTATACACTTTTTAAGGATGTATCGGACATACAAATCTTAGACAAAAGTGCACGAAAACTGTCTAACGCATAGTAAATCTAGATGTAAGAAACTTGAACGATAGTTGGAGTCTTATTTTTACTCTTACAAGGTATTTTTCACGTATTTGAGATTTTTTTCACTTATGAGTTTAAACTTTTGACAGTGAAAATGCACAATTATCTCAAGTTATATTTTATTTCTTTAAAACGGTGTAGTGAAAACAATTGAAACTTAGCAGATATTTTCATCTAATTTATATACTACATGTATAAAAAAGTTCAAACACTGGTACTATTTCTTCTATATTTTTTTAGCTGTTTTATCATGATTTTACATCCTTTTCTATCTTATGGAAAAGACAATCTTGATGGATTGAAACAGCTAAAAAAATATAGAAGAAATAGTACTACATAATGTTTTGAACTTTTTTGTACATTTAGTACATGAATAGATGAAAATATCTGCTAAGTTTCAATTGTTTTCACTACACCGTTTTAAAGAAATAAAATATAACTTGAGATAATTGTGCATTTTCACTGTCAAAAGTTTAAACTCATAAGTGAAAAAAATCCCCAAATACGTGAAAAAACCTTTGTAAGAGTAAAAATAAGACTCCAACTATCGTTCAAGTTTCTTACATCTAGATTTACCTATGCGTTTAGACAGTTTCGTGCACTTTGTCTAAGATTGTATGTCCGATACATCTTAAGTCAAATCGGATCGTTTTACTTATCGTCTTTTATGTTATGTTTTAAACTGGGGGTATCGCCGAAGAAGAAACGTTTCCGCGTCGTTTTTTTCACGGTACTTTAAAAGCTACGGAAGAAACCCAATTAATATTCTTCAGCGAGTTTTTACGGCACCGCAGACAGGCGGTAACTGGGACGGGCTTGGGTCAATATAAACCGGATTGCAGCTGTATGTACGACGAGGACAGGACTATTGTCGTTCGAGCCATCCGTTGAATTGTCTATGCGAATTGTCTATTCTGCGCTGAAACGATCGAGTGGGACGCGCTTTGTGCAATTGAGCGCTCGCTCGAAACTTCAATTGTCGTTTTAATCGCAATTCAAACGCAGACTCCCGCCGAGATGGAGATCGGGATCAAACGACCGCGAGTTAAACAATCGTCACATTTTTGGGATTACCGATCTCCAAGTTTTTACTAAGACGACAAAAATCTTCCCTAGGTAAATATTCTCAGCGTTTTTTCTTTTCTTTTCTTTCGAACGTTAAACGTTCCCTCTGGACAGATGCCGTATGTAATCTGAAATATGTAATCAGAGCCTCGATTGAGATGCGCGAATGCAATCTGTTCAAGAATCACCGAAAAGACCGTACTAGAATTCATTTAGTCGTTTAATTAAATCGTTTAACGTAAATACTGAAATCCTCTGGCCAATCTACATTGCTTTGCAGTGCCTTGTCCGCGAGCAGAATCGCCATCTCACACGGACGTAGCATGCGAGCGCATAATTTCGCGAATACTTTTGAGTACCTCTAACGACTGTCCAAGTGCTTTACACAATTTCTATCCGTGACAATCGGCCGGGAAACGCTCGTTCCGGCAAATTAAATTATAGTGTTAAAAACGCGACTCGGTGAAATTCCGGCCGGAGGTTGAAACACACCGCGGTAAACTGAGCAGCTTCCGACGATGCAAAATTAATCCGAAAGCAAGTTTATTATCTATGCTTTGCCTCAGACACGGTCGAGGCTTGAAATCGAATCGAAATCCGATGCGACACTGAATAGTTTTCATTCCATTAGCCAGCCGATCGACGTTAAGGCTACCGCGTATTTTTATAAAAATCTCATATCGATCGTTACGTCAGTAAATAAAAAAAAACTCGACTTGCTTGTTATATACGTCTCATTAAAGAATTTTCTAAAGGGTACAGTTTATTTTTGCCAGATCCTAAAATCGGTTTCGATTCCGTTTCAAGCATGCGAAAGCTCAAACGGGCATCCTTGAGCTTGTTTCGTACAGCCTAGAGTCGTTTGTTTTATATATATAATAAAAATATATGAATATACACACCTATAATTATATATATATATATATACTGTATATATTTATGGTCGTTACAGAGGCGTATCTTCTTTACTTTGATGTTATGCTCTCTGTACGAAGCAACGAAATTTCTAAAAATAACTCAAGACGCGTCACGATATAGCGGAACTACCGCTCTCTACTTTTTTTAACTATTGCATTGTACGATGTATACATATATATATGTAACGCTCACGTGTTGCACTACGATATATGTAAGGAACAATTTTTCCTTCTTTACCTCCCTTATTATGCGATACGCAACGGACTCGAAGTGAATCGCGCGATGATTTTCGCGTTTGTTAAACAAAACCAAAAAAAAAGTTCTCTCTCACATCACATTCCAATTCACAATTCTACGAGATGTATACTGTCCCGAAATCTGCCAATGAAGAAATTCTTCGGAGAAATCGCATTTCTCTCGCACTAGAATTTATACGTTAATGGTGAAAAAACTTTTTTCAATTCCTATTCTCCGCAACTTTTCTACCTTTTTAATCTGCATTTTGCAACACAATAGATACATATGAAATAATTCCACAATGATAAAATATCATATTTTAAATGTTTGTTAAAGAGAAGATAAAGAAAGCCGGGTTTTTTTTTTCAGCTGCACATTCGGTATTCAGACAAGTGTAAATCATATTCACTGACAATGAGAGGAGAAAAAAATATAGGAGAGAGATAAAAAGGTCATCTGAAAAAAACTGACCCAAATTATTCTGCGGTTTTTTCATCGATA
>NW_023415446.1:0-38916 GCF_013373865.1 Monomorium pharaonis | reverse complement strand
TTTCGTGTGGGAACAGGGCTCGATTCTTGAATTCATTCGCAAGAAAACGTATGCGCAAATACCCGCTCTAACAGAAAAGTTGCAAGTTTATTGGTTGAAAGCCATACGATAGCCAATAAATTTTCAACTTTTCTGTAAGAACAGAATTTGCGAATACGTTTCTCTTGCGAATGAATTCAAGAATCGGGGCCCAGGTTCGTAACTATACAATCCGAGGCCCGATTCTCGAACTTGTACGAAAAAATTGCTTTACAAAGATAACACTGTGCATTCATTAAATGGTACATAATTTAGAATCTAAAAGATGCATGCAATCAATGAATGCACAGCATTACTTTCGTATGTAAAAATTTTTTGAACTAATTGTACTAATTGTAACAGCCCAAGGCCCAAGTAGGCACCAAGTAGGTAGGCTCGTACCTGTCGTACCGCTCGTATGTGCGCTTCTTTCTTCTAGAAAACGGAGTGGTGGGGATGTCCAACACAAAAGAGACAGAATATATGAGAATATATTCATGTCTCTGTCGATTCTCCCCACGCGGACTCCGGCATATAGCAATGGCCCTTCCATCAATACAAGCTCTATGCTGAAAATGAGTATCAAGCGTCAGCGTGAAAAGGCACTTTTACCTATCAAGTAAAGCCTAGTGCAGATTGGATGCAGCAAGCGGCAAGCGTTGAGCAGCAGCCAATCAACGAAGAGATATTTTCTACGCCATTGCTGACGCTTCCGAAAAATCAACAGTTGGATTTTGGGCAAGAAGCAAAGCAGCATAGAAGGAAGCGAAAGTACTTGAACCGCTATTCCGTAACCATTTACCGACAACTATTGATGTCGTTAAAGGCCTTCACACATGAATTGACATAACCATTACAGTAAGATTTCGACGCGTCGATGGGCGACCGTAACCGTACCTGCCGTAATCAAGGCAGGCTGAATCAAGTACGTGATTGGTCGAAACTTTACAGTTATGGTTATGTCAATTCATGTGAGGGACTTAAGTGTCGTTGCGCATATTCTTTCATATATGAAAATACGTGCGCAAAGATATTTAATGACATCGATAGTTGTCGATAAATGGTTACGGAATATACCCTTGACCCAAGCTAACCTTACTAAATTTCATGTTCTTGTTGACGTCTCTTAGTGATTTCTGAACTTGTGAAACTTGCTGCTCGACGCTTGTAGAATCCCTATAATAACTGTGTAAGATATTGTGAATTATAAAGGCATAAACAACTAAAATAATATTATAAAAATAAAGTATATAAAAAAAAAGAATTTAATTATAGCACTGCTATAATTAAATTTATGATCATGCATTATATCATGCATTATAATGCATGATATAATGCATGATCATAAAAATCACAATTCCTAATCTTTAATATTATATTTAATGTTTATTATAAATTACAAAAATTTTGTGAAAATGCCTGCTGCGTGCCTAATTTTTTGTTAACGAAGCAATCTACAATTATTTTTATAAAATGAAAGTTATTATAAGGGGGTATTTACCCTATATTAGAAACATAAATTGTAATTTAATAAAATTTTTTCTTTCCAAAATGGTTAATATTCGCTGTAACACGCTGAAAACTTGTTGCAATTTATTCAATAAAATATGAAACGTTTTATTTTATTATTTTGCATAAAATTGATTGCAAAAAAGGGCAATTAAAAAATAAAATTTATAGCAGTAAACTATGGCTAGGCATGCTGTTATTGAATAATGTTATCTTTTATTCAAAATTATATTGTTTTTTATTTTTATACAAATAAAACTTTTAAAAACAAATTTATTTTTTATTGTTCGATTCCTACCAGTTGAATAATACCGCGAGCAAAGTATTAATTTAAGACACCTTATTGGTTCTGCCATACTTTGTCGGCACCAATAGGATTACTGACAACGTGTCCAGACTCTTTTATTATAGGGACTCTAGGGCCGGTATTCATAGTCAATCTTATTTCAAGATCGTCTCAAACAATGTCTTAAGACAAACAATGCTAATACGGCTCTGTGATTGGTTGATGGCATCTTAACAGTACTTAAGATGATCTTAAATATAAGATCCGACTATGAATACCGGCCTAGGGTGCATTCCGATATTCACTGACAAACGTGACGTCGTAAAGCAGTGTTGGCGATGTGTTCCGTAATTGCTTATTATATAACACTTTCTTCGCCCTATAACGGAACGACAATTACAGTACTGTACTGCGAATGCCTTATCTCGCCAACCGCAGTAACGAAAGCAGGAAGTGACGACAAAATCTATGACGTCACACGCTTTCACAAGTTCACCGAAAGTTTACTGCAGCGCATTTTGGAACGTACTCACAGCACTGTCAGTACTAAAGACCTAGGGTGCGTTCCATTTCACGCATAATATGCATGATGCATCGTTCATCCTTGTTGTTTGTCAAACGTTAAACAAGGATGAACAATGCATTATACGCATCATGCGTTGGAACGGAACGCAGCCCTATAATCAAAGACTTGAGACGGGATTCATAGGCCGGAATTCATAGTCGAATCTTATTCAAGTTCCAGCTTAAGCACGATCTTGAGACGTCAATGTTGTTATTTCATTGGTTAAGTAAGTTTCAAGTCGGCTCGAAGCTAGACTTAAGACAATGCTTGAGCTTAAGATCGGTCTATGAATCCCGTCCTATAGATCTTTAGTCAATACTGGCAGTGAATATCGGAATGCACCCCTCAAGTAATATCTTAAGATGCTAATACGGCTCTGATTGGTTGATCTTAAGACTGTAAATTTAGGCTGCGTTCCGATATGCACTGCCAGTACTGAAAATCTATAGTTCACGTCACATACACTATAGAATTTCAGTACTGGCAGTAAATATCGGAACGCAGCCTTAAGACGATCTTAAATATAAGACTTGACTATGAATACCAGCCATGGAGCAATTAACCCAAGACCGGTCAAAAATGCTATAATCGGTCGGTTAATTTTCAGAGTTGCCAACTGCCGAACATAAAACTGATCTTTATTAGAGCCGATTTCACCAACTCCGGTTACCTTAACCGGCCGGTTATTTCATTGGAATTGACCAATCGTATTTGTCGTTAAGCAAAATTAACAAATGCGATTGGTCAATTCCAATGGAATAACCGACCGGTTAAGGTAACTAGAGTTGATGAAATCTGCCTTTAACCTATAGGAACGATCGACTCAACAACGTTCGTTTTTGGAGTCTTGCTATTGGCAATTCTGGTGACAAATTTAATCGACCGATTAGATTAACTCGCGTTGATGAAACTGGGCCTTAAGAGAGACGGGGACGGTCGAGACGGTCCTGTGGTTTGCACGGTGCGGTAGTTGGATGATAAGGTTATTTTGGTTTTGATTGGCTTTGACAGCCTTTGATCATGTCAAGTCCAACGTGATAAAAACAGTCGTAATCTTTCTTTCTTATTAATAACTCTTGCGCTTGAAGAAAAATACATATCTGTGTATGGGTCGCGTTTTACTCGAAGGACGTAATTTAGTTTTCCCATTATTTTATTATTTTCTCGCTTTCTGCCCATCTGTTTGCTTAGCGTACTCCAATCCACTCATTATTTGACAATATGATGCCAAATATGGATGTTTATGACAGCCTGTATTTGTGAGTAAATTTTATATTATATAATATTTTTTACATGATATGAGATACATGTGCAAAAAAATTATATGCGCTGCCAATTTTGTTGCTTAGTCTGGTTCAATTTTGTTATCCTGCCAAGGTATGCCACTCCAGAGAAATTCTTTGTGGAGCCAGTTGGAATCAAGGTCTTACTTGTGATTGATAGAGTGAGTCAGCAGATCTATACTCAAGGTAATAAACAGATAATTTTATGTTTAAGTTAAGACAACAAGTTGACGATGATGAATCTTTGCTTTTGTAGTTGGCACTGCTCATCAGATTCCAACAACTGCCAACCGTAGAAAAATATGGGGATTAGTGGGGACAATACGTCTTTTGGCATGCCGTTATCTCATTGTTATAACAGATGCTCAAATGTGTGGGACTATAGCTGGACATAACATTTATAGGATATCCTCTACGGACGTGATACCCTATACTAAATCCTCTTTGCATTTAACTGAGAAACAGGTCCAACATAACACTGTGTATTTGGAGATGGTAAAGTCTATATTGAATACACCGTACTTCTACTTCAGCTATACCTATGACCTTAGTCACACGATGCAAAGGCTGCATAATACCACACCTGAATTCTTGCAAGTAAATACATTATGATGTGTATCTGTTTCATTGTGTTATATGGTTTTGCAAGTTTTTTTTACAATGAGAATTGTTGTTTAGATGCCACTTCATGATAGGGCGGATCCCCGGTTTGTGTGGAATGCTTACCTCCTGCAGGATCTCAGTGCAAGACCAGAACAATATAAATTCTGTTTACCCATTATTCATGGTTGTATCCTTTATATCATATGTTATTTAAATCTTTAATGCTTGCTTTCAGTTTAACTTTAATTTGCAATGAAATTTAATTTTAATTTTTAACTTTTAACTTACGTTTAACTTACTTTTTATGCTTTTTTAATTCTAAGAATTGGAAAAAGAAAGCAAGTTAAACTGAGATTGAAGTTAGTTAAGTTAGTTCAAACAAACCTTAAACTTGTTAAGTTTTATATGTTTCTGTGATGACCTTAACGATTAATTTACACAGTTGTCTCGCTAAATACCATGGTTGTAAATGGTGTTGCATTCAATGGGGTATTGTCTCTAGACGCGGTATACATCGTGCTGGCACGAGATTATTTTCGCGTGGTATAGACGCCACTGGGAACGTGTCCAATTATGTGGAGACTGAGCAGCTGATCGAGGTGAATGGCGATCGCAGTTCCTTTGTGCAGACTCGCGGATCTATTCCTCTCTTTTGGTGTCAGGCGCCAAACTTGAAGTACAAGCCTAAACCACAGATCAGTCCCTACGAGGATCATCAAAGCGCTTGTGCTCGTCACTTTGATGTTCAAATCTTTCATTATGGAAGGCAAATCCTAGTAAATTTGGTAGGTTTTTTTTTTAATTCGATATTTAAAAAGAGAGCGTAAAATTAAATTAAAATTAAAATAATTAAAGTTTTGTACAAAAAAATTTTGAGAAAATAAAACTTTTCTGAATTGTTCATTGTTCATAAATATGGTAATTTCTCTTTATAAGTATAAGAGAATTCTAATTTATAAAAGAGGAAAAAATCTCTCAACTTGTTTAATTCTTAGAAAAATTTTATATATTTACTAATTATTTAGTCTATATTTTATATTAATCTTTTTATAATGTTATTAATAGTAAAGATAAAGAAAACACTAAATTACGAAGTAATAATTTTTCATGTTTTGCTTTTATTTTTTCAAAATTTTACAAATTGCTCTTTAACAAAAACATATATTTTTTTAATGTTATTTTTTTCCGTATAAGTATAAATACAAAGTTTTTATAAAAAGAAGAAAAAACTTCATATAATTAATAATTATTTAGCCTATATATTATATTAACTTTTTTATAATGTTATTAATAACATAAGTAAAGAAAACATTAAATGAAGTAAGTTTTTTATTTTTTGCTATTTATTTTTTTTTTAATTTTACAATTGTTCTTAACAAAAACTTATATATATTTTTAATATTATTTTTTATAAGTATAAAAACAAAGTTTTAAACTTTGATTAATAATTAAAATTTGAGGACTCAGTAAGAAAAATCTTTGGATTCTTTTTTGATTCTTGCGAAAATTTTATATGGCTATTATTCTATTTATATTGTCTATTTATAATTGCTTTCTTGTTTGATTCCTATTAGAACAAAATTATTCACAATATGACGATGTGACTGATAGAGAATGATTTGGCACTATAACCTAGATAAAAAAAAACAGACTTGTTTATTTTTTGTAGAAAGCCTTTCAAATATGAAGAAATTTTTAAATAAATTTTAATATTACAGAGGCAAGAATTAAAATTAGAAATTTTAGAAATTTGTTATTTTAAACAATAAATTCTTAAACCATATAAATTATTTAAACATATCGATAAAGTTGAGAAGGCCTAAACGATCTTGGTGCTGATTATAATCTTTTTTTATTAATATATTAATTTAATAATTTCAGCTCATATAAATCCTTCGGCACACGATACGATTTTTCATGCTAAATCGCATACGAGGCGTCTTACTACGTATCCTCATTGGCTTATGACTGGTGACATAATCATCCGAGCCAATCAGGACACGTATTAAAATGTCTCGTATGCGATCTAGCATGAAAAATCATATCGTGTGCCGAAGGATTTAGTCCCTGACTGACTAGAGCCTAAGCCCGGATCTACAATAGTGTAATAAGCCTTATGCCATAAGGAATTAACCAATTATATTCGATTATTCTTCTTATATTCAAATATAATTGGTCAATTTCTTATGGCATAAGGCTTACTACACCTATTGTAGATCCGGTCTTACAGGTCTATATTATCCAACAAGAATCATTTCGATTCCAAACATCTTAGATCAATATTAAATATCTTATATCAATATTTTGAACAGATTGATCAACATGGACCAGAAGCATTGCTTGAAGATGCATATCGCAATTTAGTCCAAAGAATTAACAACCAAAATGTTCGATATGAGGCTTTTGACTTTCACGCGGAATGCAGAAGACTAAAGTGGGATAAATTGAACACTTTAATGGACCGACTAGCTCACGATCAGGAACAGATGGGATATTTCTTGTTGATGAGGGACGGAGCATTGCTCTCAGCTCAGGACGGCGTTTTCCGAACAAATTGTATCGACTGTTTAGACCGAACGAATGTTGTACAAAGTATGCTGGCGAAACGAGTTCTCAATGAAGTATTGAACAGGCTAGAGATACTTAGAAAAGTGGAAGATCATCCTGCGTTTGAAAACCTTTTCAAACAGGTACTGAATTCTTTTTAATAAAGGAATTTTATTTTTTCCCGACATTCTAATAGAGGAGAAGATGGTATTATAGCCCACTTATATTTTATCTTATAACTTTGTTAATAATCAATATTTTAAACTGAAACTTAAAGATTATATTCATCAAAATGTTGTTTATTAGATTTTAGATTCAAAGTTATGAAATATTTACTATATTACATATTTATAAAAATGTTGTGACACTGCGTAATAGGTTTATCTTTAGAGGAATGATCCTTTTTGGACGACTTTTTCAATTTTATTGTTAGTGTTAGAACATTTTTATCTTTGTCATTGAGTTGAATTACAAAAAATATGACAATGCTTCAGTGTCTAATATTAAGCTTCTGGAAAGAAATGAGTGGTTATTTGTTTGCTGTATTTGAACTTTATATTATTGTTTATTGTTAAAATAATTGTTTAACGTTATTTGTAATGTGTTGAAAAGTATGTATAAAATATAATTGTCGCACTTTGTGAGGTATGAGACAGTAAAATATCATTATACAAAGTAACATCAATTTATTTTGAAATAAATGTATATATTATAATGAAAGAAGTAATTTTAGCTAAACGAATAATGTTTTCGGTAAATCTAATTATAAGCCTAATATTATACTTCCGGTCCTGAAAAGTTAAAGAGAAAAGGGGTGGTAATATGGCCACTACAAAAATAAATGTAAAAAATTGGTTTTATTTAAAAAAGTCTGTATTTTGTTAGAAAATTATATATTTGTATAAAATAAATTGTTAGATTATTGTTAACTGAACTTAAATAAATAAGAATCTTAATTAAGCATTATAATGCTCGCAACGACCGCGGATTCATTTCATTCTTATTCGAAATCATTGCATTATTTTATAATTTGCATTGATCTTAAGTTTATTCATTACACAGGCACACAAAAAAACTGGTCTGATACTGAGACCCCACTAGTCAATTTCTATGTATTTTGACATGCTGAACACGAATTTGGTGTCAGAGCTCCCATCACCCATTATTTCTTTTTTTAAAATCAAGGTAGCTTAAAATTGCAATAATTGCTCTGCACGCGAAAAATGGTAAGTAGGGCAATTCTGATACCAGATTTGTGTTCAGCGGCTCAAAATACATAAAGATATCATGGTCTGGTCCATGATACAGACCATTTTTTGTGGGTGGCTGTACACCAAAAAAATTGATCTGTATCACGACTATGATATCATTATGTATTTTGCGCCGCTGAATACAAATCTGGTCAGAATTGTCTCATCATCTACCATTTTCTGCGTGCAGCGGAAATCATTACGATTTTTAAGGTTTTTTAGGCTATTTTTTTCGATTTAAAAAAAGGTGAGTGATGGAGCAATTTTGACACCGGATTCGTGTTCAGCATGTCAAAATATATAAAGATTAACTAGTGGGACCCCAGTATCACCATTTTTTTATGTGCCTGTGTTATTGTAAAAAACAATTTTATCTTTTATTTTTGTATAAGAGTATGAAATATTCATGATTTAATTTTCTTTAAATATGGCATCACACTCGAAAAAGTAGCAATAACACTTTAAAATTTAAGTATAAGAGTATGAAATATTTACTTCTTTTTTTATTTTAATAATATTAAAGAAATAGTTTTTAAATTAACAAAACAATTTTATTGTTTAAATTTGGTCCATTACTTATTAGTTAAAAAATGGAAATGCCAAAAGCTTTTATATTAAAAGATATATATGAGTCACAAATTACATGATTTCTCTCCACTTTTTTAAGCTAGAAAACCTTTAATACATATATAATAAATAAATAAATAATTACATTGAAAATATTAACTAATAATGGGATATTGACAAATAAATGAAGTTATAAAACAAATATTGATTTGTTTTAATGATATAAATAATATTGCCGATAAAAATAAAATTTTTATTAATTCTTAGGTTTGGGCTGATAATGCGGATGTGATAAGCATTCAGTACTCGGGTACAGGGGCATTGAAGACTGATTTTACGCGAACTGGAAAGCGCACTAAATTGGGCGCGATGAAAGACGGCTTAAATTCTTTGACGAGATATTATAAGAATAACTTCGCTGATGGATACAGACAGGTAAATAATTCTTAAATTTTTTTCTTTCTTTTTCAATAATGTAACGATATTTTATGTTATGCAGGACTCACTGGAGCTGTTTTTAGGCCGTTACATCGTCCAGGATGGTGAATGTACTTCCATTCAGTGTCCTTTAGAATCCGAACGAAACTGGCGTTATACTACATTTCCACTTGTTCTGTTAGTTGCAACTTCGATGTTAGTCGCTCACGTAGTTTTGCCGTCGCGATATACAACAGAAATATTGCTGTACATGCTATTTTGGGGCGCCATGGTGGCTGGTACTTTTGCCACTATTATTCATCATGGCAAGCAATACGTTGACAAGCCAAAATTACTTTAATTAATGATTTTATGATATTTTCAATTATATATATTGTATAATATAGATATATAACTGATAAGCGATCGTAGAATTATTAATTTAATACACGGTTATTAATTGGTCAAGTCCTCGGTATCGTGGCACAAAAATAGATTTTATTGTGCGTCGTATTAATAATGCCAATTTTCATAAAATAAATATGTTTCCGGTAGTATCGTTCTCATTTTACAATTACACAATTGCAAGCAATTCTATTTGTCAAATGCACTTTCATTTGGTGTAAGTTCGGTGTTCATTAGATATTTTCTAAATTTGGCTTTTATTATATTTAAGAAGGGATCCTCGTTTAGAAGCTCCAAAAAAGCAGGTTTTTCTTCGATTTTTTAAAATAATTTATAATTAATATTAATGAATATTTTTTGAAACTTTTAGAGTGTTTTACTTGATGTTTTAACTACACAAAAAATTTTATTTATAATTAAAAAAGGCTTTATTAATTGGTTTTATAACCGATGTTTCCAACTTTTTGCTGAAGGTGTCTATTGGTGTACACGATAGCGGCCGTAATTTTGGTCTAAAACAAAAAATCAAAAGCATGTTAAACTTTATGCTAATACCTTCTAGGTAAACCTAAAAAATTAAGTAAATATTAAAAATTTAATAATTTTTTAAGTCTTTGAAAAAAAATTATTTTTTGTAAAAAAATTTTGACTTTTATTAGTGAAAAACACTTATTTTTATTAATTTTTAGGCTCACCTCGGAGAGAATTCAATAATCTTTCGAAAAATATTTGATTTAACTCGATCCATCAAGTAATTTTTTAAAAATCACGTATGCCAATTTGAAAAATACGAATTCGAGAAAAACGCGTTTAAAGTTTTTGTTAAAGAAAAGTAGTAGTTTTTTTAAACTTACAGCAATCTGAAGCTAATCAGCCATTCCAGGGGTATATAATATTCCTTCCGCTTCTTTATGGAATTGATTTTGAAAAATTCCATTTTGCGAGCCGCTCGAGCTTTCCTAGTGCTGCTTAGACTACGACGCTCTCCTCTCGCGATACGCTGTTCGTCATATCATTCAGCAAAAAATTTGGCATTCTGCCTAATTATTATATTTAATTCATTTAACATCTTTAATATAGAAAAGTTTTTTCATGGAAGATGCAAAGCAGCAATAAAAGCAAGGATTTCAATAATTTTTGCACCCAAATTCAAATGTTTCGAAGCACATCACTCCTATTTATCAAAACTTATCGAGAGATGATTTGTTAGAAAAGTGCTTAGGAGGACACACAAAATGTAAATGAGATTTTTAAAAGGGCAAAAAAAAGAAGGGAGGTGCCAGTTCCGGCGTGCTCTATCGTTGAGTCTTCGACTATCTGTTCCTCGCGCTCTCTGAACTGTAACTTCCATAATTTATGAGTTTTTGCTCTAAAATTTTAATTGTATATTCTTGAAAAGTATTACTATTGATTAAGCTAAACAATTTTTTTTTATTTTTTGAGCCCTATAAACGAGGATCCCCTCTTAATTATTGTCATTGCGGGAGATTTTGGGAAGATAAAAAGTTGAAGGGAATTAAAAAATCGGTATTTAATGTAATTTTCAAGAATTTGAATTAAATAGTTATTTTTCAAAATGATAATGATAATGTTTATATTAGTAATAAAATTTATTTTATTTTTTAAAATAAATTTTATTGTTAATTTTTTACGTTTTTTAAATTTAATCTTGTTATATTGTATTCTTTGAGTAAAAATTCTATTTTTTGGGGGGAGAATAAAAACTTAAGAGAATTTTTATAGTAGGAAAAAGATATAAAGATGTGTATAATATTTTTATTGTAAATATACTGAAGAGCAGAATTCATTCCTTGACATATACTGTCAAGGTCATAAACCTAAACATGTCGAAAATTTTATATGTTGTTTGTTTTTTATTAAAAAATTATTTAAAAAAAATTTAAGAAATGTACTAGTTTGTATAATAAAAAAAAATTATCTTCCCAAAAAATTTTCCGTGAAAATAATAACATTAAAGTCTGGAGAAAAACTTTCCACTTTGACAATTCTAATTACAAATTATTATTACGATAAACTTTGTATTTTCTGCGTAATAGATAGCGGAGTATATTCTCAAACACATTCGGTTTTTAAGATTTGATTAGCATCGTGGGACAACTCTTTTGATGTTTTGTAAAGGCTCAAGTTAAGCTTCGGCAATATTCAGTAAAAGAGCAAACAGGACTAATACAAATTGTGTTTGATACTTACCGTCCATAAATAATCTGAGATAAACGCGCGAAAATACGCGGTTTTCAATCCGTAATTGAAAAAATTCATGGAATCTTTTTGAATCTATTATTGTCCTGGAAATTTTTTTGTATCAATCTAAAGTATTTTCTTCATAGTGAATATTTTTATATAAGTCTTTCTACTTAACATATAAAATTTTTATCTTATAATTTATCTTGTAATAAATATTCTTTGCTTAAAACATAATTTTTTTAGAATTAAAAGAAAATTGAAATTATTTAATGTAATATTTAGAGAAATTGAAATTAAATAATTGCTTATTAAAATAATAATGGCAATATTTACATTAATAGTATAATTTTACTTATTTTATTTTTTGAATTCTTAATAAATTTTATTCATTGTTAATTTTTTAAATATTTTTTGATATTGTACTCCAATTAAACGTGTGATTATTTTAATTAAAGTTTGTAGACTGATTTTTAGATTTGTAGAGTAAAATTTTATAAATTCAATGTGAATTAAATCGATTTTCTATAGATTTCTTAATGAGGTAAAATACAATTTAAAATTAAAATAATTCGGAATAAATAAAAATTCCATAAGAATCATTTCGTAAAATTCATCTACTTATTGTTCAAGTATGGAACAAATACTGTTAAGAAACTGAAAAGGTTTTAAAAATTAGTTAAGACAAAATTGATTTGTGTAAATGAACCAAATACATTATCAGTGACTTATTTGTATCGAAGATATTCTGATACTTCGCAAAGTGTTTAAAGTAGATTTAACATTGTAAATCAAGTCGTGTGGAGAACGTTCAAATTTTCATAGACGTGGAACCTTGAGCCAAAGTATACATAATGTTTTTAGGATTTACATATACGTATATTGTATTTTATTGTACATCTATATAACGTGGTATTCAAATTATGTCTATCTATTGAAATGTAGACGATAAGTATGATCAGGCTGAGAGAATATTTTTTAATATTTCAAAGAAACGTCTTATTATTGAAGAAAAAAAGAGAAACTTATGTAGACGACGAAGCTTGCTGATGTCTAAGGTTGATTTATTCTTCTTGTGGATATTCAAATTGTAACGTGATATTGAACTGATAAATAGATGACTCATATGATGTAATATGCTTTTTTTATGCTCCTCTATTTTATCTATATTTTATTTAACTTTACATTTAACTTTAAAAGTAAAAAATTATATATTGTTTTGTTACTTAGTCCTTTTAAGGGGATGCTAAACTGCTCTGTTTTATCATTAATTTTCGGACACCGAAATCTTTTTATTGATTGCATGGAATTGAAAATCCTTCTCCAAAATTAAAATACAGATAATAACGGGATGCGCTGCGATCAATTTCATACGAAAAACGAAAGAAAGTTAGAAAATTATAGTTTTGTTATCGACTTCTGTAGTCGACTCGTGAAAACATTGGCTGCGTATAAAAGTTTTAGACTTTGTACGTATAAAATAAGCATGGAGCGCACTTGGCATTTCAGCAAAGAACAATACTGTGCTTTTAGAATGAGCCTAGGAACCTTAGAAAAAAAGTTTTCGGTGTTTAAGAGGATCCTATCTGTTTTATCGTCAGAATTGTACAATTTGTTCCAATGTACAACTTTTTATTGCATTTACAGAATTAAAAATTCTCCACAATTAATTCTGGAAAAGGATTTCTAAATCTATGAAAGAAATACATACAAAATTTTGTTAATAACGTGCAATGACTCTACATTATCGACCTCGATCAAGTTTGACGAGCAGTTTAACATCCTCTTAAGGATAATATGTGAGATTTATGCATTACAAATATAAAAAATTATGTTGATTAATTCTCATTCATAGTTTTTTGCAACTATAAAATAACATTTATTACGTGATTGTCCAATGATACACTATCTCTTTGGTCAGTCACTATCGCACAGAAGAGAATATATTTTCTCATTATCATAAAGAAGCAGCCGAAAAGATATGCACGTGAAATATCCCCTCCACTGTACGTCACACACACACACACACACACACACACACACACACACACACACACACACACACACACACACACACACACACACACACACACACACACACACACACACACACACACACACACACACACACACACACACACACACACACACACACACACACACACACACACACACAAACTTTTATATTAATATATACAAGTTTAAGTGTGTGTGTGCGTGTGTGTGTGGTTACAGATCGTCAAATAGATTCGAGCAATCGACTGTACGGCGAAAGTGTACGTAGAAAAACGGACTGATTCACTGACTGCCAGTTTGTTGGTAAAAGTTCGTGGTGAAGATCGATTATTGCTTAGTAAAATAATCAATTTGATATTGCTTTAACATGCAGCAAATATATTTTCTCACCGTTTTTTTCACGGTGTTTTTTACATGCTGCTTGGCTGTGAACCAGAGCTTGTTTGTGAATACTACTAAAACAAAACTCAAAATACTTAGTATCTTTGGACATTTGGGCAAGAGTCATTTCGACGTATATAAACCGCTTTTGGAAGAACTAGCTCGAAGAGGTCACGAGATTACTGTGGTATCTTATTTTCCTAGAACTGATAATGCCAACATGAAAGAGCCGTTACCTAATTATAAAGACATTAATCTGAAGAATTCCAAGGTCGGCATTTTCGTGAATATTCTGGATTTGAAAGAGATTAATCACGCGTGGTTCCGTCCTTTGTTGGAACTACTACGTCTGAAGTTCATGGCAGAATACGCGTGCAGTATCAGTCTACGGAGTTCGGTTGTCAAAGAGTTTCTTCGATCTAACGAAACGTTCGATCTGATCCTCACGGAGAATTTTAACACTGATTGTTATTTGGGTTTTATTCATCGTTTTAAGGCACCCTACATGGCTCTGTCATCACATCAAATCATGCCATGGACTAACAATGACATAGGTAACACGGATAATCCCAGCTACATCCCGTCGATATTCTTTGGATTTACTAGACCTCTAGTTTTTTTCAATCGAATGCAAAATTTTTTGTGGCTATCATTATCTAAAGTAATCTACGAATATTGGTTTCGATCTATCGATCAAGTTATTGCCAATGAAGTCTTTGGTCCGGATCTTCCCAAGCTGAAAGAAATTGCCCAGCAATCGCAGGCGTTGCTGGTGAATACCCATAGTAGTATTCATGGCAATAGACCTCAGTTATTTAATGTAGTGGAAATAGGTGGGCTTCACATTCCGTCTAAGGTTAAGCCACTGCCAAAGGATATAGCTCAGTTCCTTGACAATGCCCATGAAGGAGTGCTGTATTTCAATCTGGGCTCTATGATCAAGATGCATTCGATGCCACGGAAAAAGTTAGATGCGATATTAAATGTGATCGAATCGATTTCGCGGAAAGTCCTTTGGAAGTGGGAGACTGCCGAGCTACCGCGCAAGCTGGACAACGTTATGTTCAGAAAATGGCTACCTCAGTTTGATGTATTGAGTAAGTAAAAGAACATCATCTTACTTTTTCAAAACTTGCTTTTTTTTAAATAATGTATGCGTTCTTTAGTCCTTATATTAAATATTAATTAGATTTCAAATTATCTTTATTAATGTAAAAATACAAAATTATAATTTATTAAATGAAAAAAAATTTGAAATCTTTTTTTGATGGACATGCATTGCCTCGAAAAAAAATTTATTAAAACGTTAAAAGTGTGACAATTGTCCAAAAAGTCATAACACTGAAATTCGAGTATCGAGAGTATCGAGACAATTGCTTGAAATACAATTTTATCAAAACATTGGTAGTGCACAATTTGCTCGAAAAGTTATGTTACTGAAATCCATATTCTGAGACAAATTACTGAAATATTGAAAAACAATAAAATGTTTTTTTCTGAAAATCAATAACAAAATATTTTTTAATTATATTGAAAATGCAGTGTATGCAACGGCGTAAAACATACGTCAAGTCATACACAATTAGGACAATAAGCTTTTTTTAGATCTTAATTTTATGTATAAAAATTTCTTGTAAAAAACGTATAAAAAACATAATAAGATTGTTAGACATTTATTGTTGCATTTTAAAAAGACTTCTACGTATAATATATGATAAATAATTTTTAAATTAATTTTGATATTTTCTGTTCATTTTTTAAAATATAAAGTTTGATATGGATTTTTAATTGTATATTTAGATAACTTTTGTAGGAACATATATATTCGCGATTTTCATATTTATTTTCATATTTAAACTTATGTTCTCCGTATATTGTATATATTCTGACTGTATGTCTTGATTTACATGAACCGTTCATGTTTGTTTCGGGGATAGGGCATTCATATTTTGTCTTGCTTCGGAGCGTTCAGGAGTTCGTGACGAGACGCTCTTCGGAGCAAGCATACGACACGCGAGTCGCGAGCCGAGTATTATATCGCATCGAAATTGTAATCTAATTCTAGAAATATATTCTTGTATATTAATTAATCTACCATTATTGTTTCCAGGGTTGGAAAAGTTACTTTTTAAAAGTGATGCGTTACCGTTACTTTCGGTAAAAAGTCGTTACCGTTGTAAACTGAAAAGTAACGAGTTATTGTTACTTAAAAATAACGCTAAAAATATCGTTACTTTTCGTTACATTTTTAAAATTCTAAGATAGGATTAAAAGATGCTTTGAGAAAAGATGTAAATTGAAGATAAAGCAGAGAAATATTTATCTCTAAATATTTTCAAGATTGAGTAGTAATTAATTAAAAAGTTGAAAGTTAATGATAAAAAGTTAAAAAGTTAATAACTTTTAATTTAATTTAGTTAATTTCAAATAGTTTAACTTTTAGCTTTAACGAGTTTTACGTCTGTACTGCTCGGTAGCTAATGGCATTCTGAATCTAGCTAATGTTTCTTTCTTTCTGTATTTCTAAAACTTTAAATTGAATTATGGTCAGTGTCTCGAGTCAATCCTTTTATCTGTTAAATTAGGAGATAAATTCAAAGTCACTTCTGGGGCTCGCTATATATAAAATTACCTCCGTGTGACGTTCTAAGGTTAACTTTTTAATCTCTTTTCTGTTGAAACTCAAAACAAAGGATGCGATAATGTTGGTTCTATTGCTTGTTTTTTTTGTATTTTTTATTTATATTAGACACCACAGACGCGCGCTTCGCGCGCACTACTTTACTTTTTACTTTTTAAAAATAAATCACAACGATAATTGTATAGATATAATATCTATACAAATTTAACAGCTGTTAAAATTTAGTCGCAATGACAGCTACTCTTGCAACACGAAGTAAGCGCAGCGAGAGAACCAATCGGCATCGCGGAAAAGCGACAACAATAAACTTCGAGAAATGCGAGCAATCGACTTTACATGCCTTTCTTTAGATAGGACTAGAACATGCGCGCGCTTCGCGCACGCCAAATGTTATTTTTTTATTTGTTATTACACCCTGCATAAAATTACTATTGCATATAACATATACACAACTCGTTTATTTTCCCTTACTTCTCAAACTTTGGAAGGGGGTTACATGGCATGATTAAATATTTACATAGAATTTTTTATAACTATTTACGCTCATTTCTCGTCTCTAATACATTTTTACATTCCGGTCTTTAAGCATTTTTAAACAATTTTTTTATTAGACGGCTGGCACCGCACTACAATAGTAAACTACTATTTTATAGCAAGTTCCAGACGAGTACATAGCATTTTTCAATAGTTACCTATATCTACCTCTGATAACATTTTCCTAACAAAGAAATTTTGTCTTCGCAATTTTGTAAATTCTTCTAATAAGTGTTCTAAAGTCTCTACTTTTAAATTGTGTAGCAATTTAAAATTACACTTTTTCTTTTTTTCAATATCTATTCCCTAATGCCTCGTTTTCGCACTTAAATCTTGCTATCATTGACTGACTCTCTACTTTTATACCCCATTAAAATATACAAAGGCTTCTCATGTATTTTTATTGCTTTATACACTCTATTATATTTTGCCCATATTATTTTTTCATATCTTTCTTGTTTGTGTTTGTCACTGTTTATCTTTCTAACTCTTCCAGTGAGAAATAACTATCAAATTGATATCAATTTGATTTGATCAATGCAATTTATATCAATTCTCTCTTAATTTGATATCAATTCAATGAGTTATTTTTCACTAAGTGTTATGTGTATATACATAAAGTTTTTTCATGTAAAATATTAAATTGTAATTTATCATTTTAAAATTTTGCAAAATTTGTTTAACTTTTTGTTATTATAAAAAATAATTGTTTTTATTTTTCACAACAAATGATTTTATTGCAGATAGTACATCCTCAGAGTCGTGTTTAATATGTAATATGCACATAACCGATTTGTTACGTGCACATCAATATGTATATTCACATGATAGCTGTCAAAATTCAATGACAGCTACTCTCGACTAAACTGTCAAACCACGACTCTCGCACACGAAGCGAGTCAAGCGCGAGACAGCCAATCGCGATCGGAATAAAGCGGCAACAATGCAATCGCGATTAGCAGGCAACTTTAGGGTTACATGGCTATTTTATAAGAGGATTTTTCACAACAAATGATTTTATTGCAGATAGTACATCCTCAGAGTCGTGTTTAATATGTAATATGCACATAACCGATTTGTTACGTGCACATCAATATGTATATTCACATGATAGCTGTCAAAATTCAAT
The DNA here is from genome assembly GCF_013373865.1 of Monomorium pharaonis. NCBI lineage: Eukaryota > Metazoa > Arthropoda > Insecta > Hymenoptera > Formicidae > Monomorium > Monomorium pharaonis. The sequence goes on along the minus strand of NW_023415446.1, from coordinate 20,563 downwards.
GACAGCTACTCTCGACTAAACTGTCAAACCACGACTCTCGCACACGAAGCGAGTCAAGCGCGAGACAGCCAATCGCGATCGGAATAAAGCGGCAACAATGCAATCGCGATTAGCAGGCAACTTTAGGGTTACATGGCTATTTTATAAGAGGATAGGATAGAAATAGGATAGGATTTTTGTATTTTTAAAATTTTTGGGAATTATATTTTATATTTTATCTTTCTTTTACTTATTTTTACATTCTGGTTAATTGAAAAATTGAAAAATAAATCAACTTGTTATGTTTTGCTCAAGTTGATTTATTTTTATACACATTATCCAAATTTCTATAAATAAATCTGTATGTTCTTGTTTAATTTTCAAGATGTTTCCTAAGCCTTACAAATTTTTTAACAGTTTTATTGTATTTAGAAAATTAAAATCTACATACATAACAATATTTCTTTTATTTATATCTTATTTATATTTTTAGAAACCAAAAACAGCCTTTTTATTTACACGTTTAAAATTTACATTTTGATCGTCAAAAATTTTATTTTTTAAAGAGTGACCGCAAAAACAGGCCAAAAATTGCTCGTTTTGTGGCCATTCAATTCAAATTTAAATTTGGTGCTAAATGATAGTTTAGCATGGAGACATTAATCTCCTAAAAGTCTCAAATTGAGCATACTCTTTAATGTCGAGATATGAAAGGTCAAAGTGATGGTAATGCACCAATTTAGATTAGGCCACAATTTAATCTTTCCAAAATTAGTCCCAGAGGTTATGGACAATAGCAAAAAATGTTTTTATAGAATTGTTTAGATAGAAGCTGTAGATCTGATAGGGGATTATGATCTTATTTTGACTTTGGCGAGACAGATGACAAAATCGTTTAGAAGGTAAATTGACTTTAGAAATCGCTTTTTGATCTCGAAAACGAGTCCTAGCAATTTCAATAAGTGATGCACGCACGCGCGCGCGCGCGCGCGCGCGCACACACACACACACACACACACACACACGCGCGCGCGTATAAAATCAACATTGCTTCTTATGTGATTTTATACATTTCGTAGATTATTCAAATTACCATTACTTTTGGACTTTCAATGCAGTTACTTCAAAAACCAGATTAAACAAAACTGGATTAGTAATACCATAATACTAAATAGGGGACAGCCTGGAGTGACCATGGTGGCCAAAGCGGCCACAGGGAGTTACAGGGGTCGTAAGGTTTTGCCATCGCGCGAAGAAAACCTGAACTCGTTCCATTCAATGTCCTCAGTCACGTTGATAAGCCCAAACCAGTTAATGTGTCGTCTCTCAAAGTTATTAAAATTTTTGTAGGTTTTAATCATTCTGATATAAAATATGTCGAAAAATTAACTATGGAACCAAGAAAACCGAAAGGGTATCGGACGGAACTTTATGTCAGGATAGGCCGGGATCACGAATTACTCGAAAGAGCCTTGTTGTACTTATGTAGATTCCTTTATTGTATGCCCAGCGCGCGGGCTAAGTCGGGGTTCGGTGTGTTCGCTACAGCGCGGCAAGTGAGACTGCCCCGAAAACGGCTGCTGAGATCATCTGGGATCACCAGCCTTGAATCTTGTTTTCGGAAACACAGCTGATGCCAGCACGCGCGCATCACGCGGCGCTCACTGCGAATCTCATGGCTCCGAGAATCCTCTACTATCTCTCGCGCTAGTCTTACAAATAAGTGCTCAGTTTTTGTATTTGTTATTATTAAATTAACTTTGACTTACCGTTCTTCAACAAAATTGTTTTAAAAGAGTGGTATTTTGAATACAAAATCCCGCTATGACGATTACATAGTTCCGGCGGGTTGTTAAAATAGAACAAATTTTGTGTAATTTCGTCAATCTGGGCAAAGTGGCCAAGCTGGTGATGGCTGTTGGCCACTACTTGCCGAGCACTCTTTTTTCCTTTTGTATTATTACCATGCCTAATATAAAAAAAATGGCATTTTTTTATTAATAGGCCTTAATTAACATTTTGAACTTTCTAATTTTTTCTATAGCGTCTTATATCAAATCATTTTTTTCAAGTAATTTCAGCAATTGTTCTAAATTTATGTAATTTTTATATAAATAAAATACATTATTTTATAAGTTTTTTCAGTAAATTTAAACCATTTTTTATCAGTCATTTTTTATTTTAAAGCTAAGTGGCCATTTTTGAAAAATGCAATACTGAATCTTAAGGCGATTGAAAAATTCTATTATGTATTAGGATAGTTAAAGTATATAATCACCAATTTTGATGCCTTTACGGCGATTGCAAGTCAGTTTAAATAATCAGCAAATCTTAGCTTGGCCACTTTGTTCGGCTTTCTCCTACATTATTAATTTTAATTAAAATATATTTTTTTCACTCAAAAATATTAAGGAAAATTTATTGCAAAAAATATTACCTTAGCCAGATTTACTACCACATTTGATGTTTATTTATTTCTCTATATTCTAAACACTATTCTATTTGTATTTATAATATATATAATACTTGTTAAATACTATACATTCAAAAAGTTTTTAAGACTTCCAACTGCGGTATATACATCTTCTTCAGATATTTTTATGCTATTCTTCTATAAATTTTTGAAAAATTAAAATACAGAACAGGAGATGGTTTGAAGAATACTTTACGAATTTATTGTACTGGAATAATTTCTATCTCTCTCTTTCTTTTTCTCTAACGAACAAGGAGCAAATAAAAGAGCGAGTGAGCAAATTCAATGAACATCAATCACTTTTCCAAACTTTTACTTTAAAATGTCTACGAAAACAATTAGCATATTCTGGATCATTCAAAATAAAGATTTAAGATATTGATTAATAATAATTCAAATTCTCACATTTAAATGTTTTGATGATATCAAATAATCTCGATAGCTTTACTCATAAATTATTTATTGTGCTAGTTGCAATAATCAAGAATGAGGTTTATTTAAATTTTAAATTTGCGTTTTCTATTAGTACTTACATAACACACGGTTACATAAATTGTAAGTTTAGGAACGTAAATGTGTTAAAAACATTAATATTTTTCTTCTTATGTTAAAAATGAATAAAATAATAATTTAGCTCATTAGAATTTTTGTATTAATTACAGGCAAGTAGATAAAAGACCTTGTACAAAATCATAGGAAAAAACCTTTTCGTCGAATTGGTTGAGAATCTGGAAATAGGTAGTTCCAGGCATGCCAATCAAAAGGACACGAAACTTGTAAATGAACAGTTTTCGAGATATGAAAATTCAAAGAGGTTCAAAGATTACTTTGATATATCCGTTCTTAGCACTACCCAGGATCCGTTTGTGAGTGTGTGTGTGTGAATCTGTGATTGTATGTTTTGTGTGTGTGTGTGTGTGTGTGTGTGTGTGTGTGTGTGTGTGTGTGTGTGTGTGTGTGTGGGTGGTTTTTTATAATGCCTTATTCTCTGCGGTTATATCATCCGAAACAATTTCAAAAAGGATTAATTATTTGAAGCTGATTGAAACATCCGTCACGTACATGCCGTAGATTCTGAGTGTCCATAGAGACTTTTGGCACGTGAGGAACCATGTATTCCCAGAGTTTCAGCCAATTCGACAGAAAGGTTTTTTTCTATGGTTTTGTGCGGGGCCCTTTATCATTATCAAATAATAATTTGAATTAATTGAATTGAATTAATAATTTAAATAAATTATTATAGGTGTCATGTATATTTAGACAAAGAATGGAAAATAAATTTTTCATTATTTGTTAGAAATCTTGGAGTTTATCTATTTATAATTAATTAATGTAAAAGAAACAGTTATGTTGTAAATATTATCAAAATAAAACTGTTAATTTTATTAGCTCAATAATTTAAATACTAATAAAAAAAAGAATCTGACAACCTAAAGAAAAATAAGGAAAATATAATATAATCAGCAAGATTTTTACTCCATAATCTCAGAATGTAGGAAATCATGTTGATAATTATATATAATTATATATCTCGTCACCGCCATTTTTTTAAACAATGAAACAGCATATATTACTGTAATAATTCGTTCATATAATATTGGCTTGATTGGTCAATCACTATCGTACTAAGAAAACATTATCTTACTATCGTAAAGCAGGCAGAGAGACACATACACGCAATATCCCCACCATTCTATTAATAACGTACATGTTAGTGATCGAATAAGCACTCGAGTAGTCAGTCGGTTGTATACCGAATAAATGGACAGATTAATTGACCGTTTGTCAGCGAAGTTCGTTAGCGAAGGTCGGTCGTTGCATAGTTAAATTATCAACTTGTTATTTACTTGTAATTAGACTTATTTCGACAAACTTGTGACATGCAGAAAACATATTTATTGATTGTTCTTTTATCGATCTCGGTGCTCTCTACATGCTGTTTAGCTATAAACCAGACCTTGTTCGTTAATACTACTAAAACAAAACTCAAAATACTTGGTGTCTTCGGTCATTTGGGCAAGAGTCACTTTGATGTGTTTAAGCCGCTTCTAGAGGAATTAGCTCGAAGAGGTCACGAGCTCACTGTGATCTCGTATTTCCCTAGAACCGACAATGTGAAAATGAAAGAGCTGTTGCCTAATTACAAGGACGTCCAACTGTTGGTGCCTAAAGTTGGCATCTTTGTGAACGTTGTGGATCTTGAACAGATTAATCACGCATGGTTTCGTCCTCTGCTGGAATTACGTATGCTGCGGTTCATGGCAGATTATGCATGTACTGGTCTGCGGAGTTCGGCTGTCAAAGAGTTTCTTCGATCTAACGAAACGTTCGATTTGATTCTTACGGAAAATTTCAACACTGACTGTTATTTGGGTTTTATTCATCGCTTTAAGGTACCTTACATAGGTCTGTCATCGCATCAAATCATGCCGTGGACTAACAATGACATAGGTAACACGGATAATCCCAGCTACGTTCCGATGATACTGCTTGGCTTTACTAAACCTTTAGATTTTTTCCATCGGATGCAAAATGTTCTGTGGGTATCATTATCTAAAATGATCTACGAGTGTTGGTTTCGACCTATGGATCAAGTTATTGCCAACGAAGTCTTTGGGCCAGATCTTCCCAAGCTGAAAGAAATTGCCCAGCAATCGCAGGCGTTGCTGGTGAATACCCATAGTAGTATTCATGGCAATAGACCTCAGTTATTTAATGTAGTGGAAATAGGTGGGCTTCACATTCCGTCTAAACTCAACCCGTTGCCGAAGGACGTAGCCGAGTTTCTTGACAACGCCTATGAGGGAGTGTTATATTTTAATTTAGGATCCATGATCAAGATGAATTCGATGCCACAAGAAAAACTGAATGCGATATTAAATGTAATTGGCTCGATTTCACGGAAAGTTCTCTGGAAGTGGGAAACTGATGAGTTACCGCGCAAGCTGAATAATGTTATGTTCAAGACATGGCTGCCCCAGTTTGACGTGATGAGTAAGTAAAAGGACAAACATTCTCGTCTTCCAATAAAAGGGCTTCCGGATACATGTTGGGTTTTGATACAGCGTTGCGCCAACGTTTCACAAATATTGCATACTTTTCTTTTTTCATGTGATGGCACGTATTAAAAGTTGTTATATTAGATCTCGATTTTGATTTATTTTCTAATTAATTCTATTATTGTGAAAATACGAGATTAATATTGATTTTTAAATAGGAAAAAGTTTTAAGTCATTCTTTCCCAAAGAATAATTTGTAGAAATATTTTTTGTTTTTTACAAAAGGAAGTAATAAAAATTTTTATCATTCTTATTTAGATAACAAATTTTTATATTAATTTTCTCGAAGCTGTTGCAGTGAGTATATAAAATCTGTTTTATGGATATTTCATTATATTTATATGTTATAATATTTAAAAATTGTACATATACTTTTATATTTCTTAATTTAAATGTTAAAAGCCGTTTCATGCATCCTTTGGTCCATAACTGTCGTTACAAGACAGCTCTTCAGTTTATTTAATGTAAAACTTGAAAAATAAAACATTTAATTTATATCAATGTATGTATTTTATATCAAAATAAATTTTAAAAAATGTTTTCGAAGACACTAATACATTTTAAAATAAAAAATTCAATTTTTGTTGGAAATTTTTTTCATATTAAATATGCCAGAATTTAAGTTTTAGAGATATCGATTTAAAAATGATTCCGACGGTGAAGATACACTTTAAACATGTATGCAAATATGCATTGTACATATATGCATATTTTAATCGGTTCAATCGTTCTTGAAAAATCATGTTAACTGTTTTAGAAAACATTGAAAAACACGTTTACACGAAATCATTAAAAAAACACTTTTAAAGTTTTGCATGCAGTACACAATAATAAATTTGAGGTATTCAAACTTTCGACTTACAATTAATGTTTTAATAAGACATTTTTAAGGTTCTGCGTTTCAAAGCATTAAAAAAATAAATTTTTGTTATTGAAAGTTTAGATAGAAATCCTTCTTTATCTGTTGTATAGTGCACGATGTTATTAATTTATTGCATTTAATTGGCGAGTATTATGATAAACGGGAATTAGAGATAAAGCACAAAATCGTCATTAGGAAATGACGCGGTAAATACAGTTCTTACGATGTGAAGTGCATGTTGCGTAATATAATAATAGCTAAACTGTGTCTATAATAAGTAGTGTGACGAATGGCTTACATAGCATAGTTATGTACACCGGACATAAAAACATCAATTCTGATAAAACGCAGATAGAATTCAATAAATAATTTATAAAGAAGACTAAATATTTACAAAATAAGCGCAAGTTGGTAACAACAAAAATAATTTATTATTATGCAGTTTATTTTATTTTTATATAGTTTATTTTATTATTATATAATTTATTTTAAAACTTTAAATAACAGCTTAAAGAACAGTTTTTTTAACAAATACGAGATGATAATAACAGTATAAAGTATTATTTTTAATGTAAATATAATATGCAAAATAAATAAATAATTTTTATTTATTTATTTATTCATTTATTTATTTAAATTCTGTATGTAAGAGTACTCAGAGTACACACTTAAAAAATTTAGTGTTCACTTTAAGATTTAATATAAAAAATATTCATAAATAAAAAGATAGATAACCGTGAAAAATAAAAATTAGTCTATTAATATTAAGGAGGTTCTATCGAAAGTATCAAAGTAAACTTAAATAATTGAATTTTTTATATACTTATTCATAAACTCAATTTCCTATTTACGAAGTTTCAATTATCGACTCAATAAACGAGAAATATTGTGTTAAAATTGATTAAATTGCATTAAGTAATGGAGAGTCACTTTATTCATCACAATTATTCGGTCAAATAATTAGCAATCTTTTTTACACACATATTGAAACTTCGATTTCTGATGATGTCGTAATGTTTAAAGTTATCATAAAATTTACGTGAAGAATTTTATTTCTTAAACAGTAAATAATTAACATTTTAAAATTTATTAAATTCTATTAAAACATGTAGAATAAGAAAGTAATTAAAAATAGAACATTTCTTAATAAAATTATTTTATAATTTTTTTTTCTTTAAAAATATTTTTATTACATCATCTTTGATTTTGGCTAAAAACTCTAAATCAATATTCAAAATAGAAAAATATATAGTAACTCGTGAAATTGAAAAAGAAGAAATTCCTCATACGGATGCATATTATTGGTTAATCAAATTGATACGTAACTTTATACAATAGCCAATGAAATAATGTGTAAACAAATATCATTTTTTCGCTTTTTTTTCATAGAACAATTATTTAATGATAATAAAATTAATGATGATGATATGTTTTAAACCAAGCTTAGTTCAGAAACTAGTATTTTAGTTATGATTAAAGTTTAGTATTTTTAACAAAATACGAACTTTCTCATATTTAGGGTGCGTTCGGGGGGACGCTATTAGTGCTACCAGCATCAGTCTATCTTTATTACTCATTAAAAGTAGAACAAGGATAGACTAATGCTGATAGCGCTAATAGCGTCTACTCGAACGTACCATTAGTGGAATCTTCTATTACTTATTGTGGGTTTTTTTTTGTAAATAATAAGTAGCATTGCATTCAACTATATAACTTACAAGTCCCTATTTTTACTTGTTACATTTCAATATTATAACAAAATATAAATAATTCTTCTAATTTTAAATTATATAATACTTTATTTTCAAATTATTATTATTATATTTAAACTTAAAATCAAAAATTAAATCTATTCACGCTTTATAAACATGCCATGGTTATAAACATAGTTATAAATAATGCCTAAGGAAAAAACATTTTTCAAGAAATAAATATTTGAGTTATTTTCAAGGTCTTAGCAATGTCTTAGACGCTGTTTCAAAATGGTTATTTATTAGAGCTGTAAGTAAAAAATTTCAAGTACCTTTCTCTACTATAAGATATGAAGTTAAAAGCATCTGTGCTATTGGAAAAAGAAATAATTCGATACTATTTTAATACTGAAGAAAAACAAAAATTATTCGAATAGATTCATTTTGTTAGTAGAGGTTTTTCAATTACTAAAATATGCTTCTTGAAATTCTTTAAAGTGTCAAATTGAATAGGTTACAATTACGGTTACAGTTTTATGAACAGAAATAGGGATATATGTATTCCTATATAGTAGTAATATAGATATACAAACATTGTAATTTTTGCTAAGTAGAAATACGTACATTTTATGTATTGAATTCAATTAATAATTATTTTATATTAAAAGTCTTTAAGAAAGTGTTTTTTTTTTATTTAATATGTAAGACGATCCATGTGATAAATGATCAATTTTTTTTGTAAATTATTAATAGCAAAAGAATAATTTAAATGTTTTTGGTATTATTTGTTTTAAAAATAAATAGAATATAGGGACATTGACCTTACGCGTTTTACAAATGGTGGCCACATTTCAAATTAAGGTATCAGTATAAAATATTTTGCAATCTTAGTCATTTTATATGAAACACTATCGTGAACCACCAAATTGTTGCATGATTTAAGGCATGATGATCACACTTTATAAAACAATAGATAAGCGTTTTATAAAAAAACACACAAATTTTGTAAGCTGGCTATGACATATATATTATAATAAAACCAGACACGATAGCCATTGACGTACTATGTAAGAAATTTTTTGTTGGACCGTCGCAATTGTAATTTACGCAATAATTTTAAGTTAGTAATTTAGTTATGTAAAATGACGCGTCAGTAGCAATCGTATTGATCGCATGACAATTCGCGCAGTGTCGATTACGGTCGCGAAATAGTTTTGCTTCGCGAAAGCCGTGAATTTTTACGGCGTCAGCCAAACCGCGCGCGGGTGGATTTGCAATGGTAATGCCTTGCTAAAAATTTCACTGGGTCGTTTTAGACACCGTTTGACATATTTTATTGCCTTCGCACACCGTGTGGCGTGTGCTCGATGATCGATGGCTGCACCTGCGACGCGCGCTTTTTATTTTTATCCCTTTATTTTTTTCGTATCGTTTTGGCCTTTTTAAAACGTTGTTCGCGGTTAAACTGCACCGCTGACGTAACGCGTGTTTTCATTCTATTCGTACTTTTCTTCCGGTCTCGCTATAGAGTAAGAAGTATAGTCTCCGTTAATAATAATATTCCTTTCCTTCCGGCTGGCTTTACGTGTTTTTTATGACACAAAATTTCAATGTTAATAGAAATTTATTGCGAGTCACTCTTTCATAATTGATAATCAGTTTTGTACTATTGTGTTCTTTTCTTTGATCTGCTCCGGTTGATCCTGTTGCTCCAATTGATTAATTACTTAGCGAATAGAGTAATTATTTTTAATAAATATTTATTTTCTGATAAATACATGAAATCAACTTTTCACGAAGACTTTATTTTTATGTAGTATTATAGTTACATGTTTGAATATTCGTAGATACACGTATATATGTATATAATTAAGTTGTTTCTTATCTCACTGATAAAATATTCAATAATTTTGTTTATAATAAAGAAAATTAAACGTAAAAGTAAAACTTATTGTCACCATTAGTAATATAAGACAAGGAAGAAGTATCTTTTAGTTGATATCAACTAGCAGAAACCTTTATTTAAATTCAATTACACGGCCAATATTTTCAGTTCCTTTTCAAATGACGAAGGATTAGTTGTATATTATAATTTTAATAAAATTCGTATTACGGAAGCACTGGTAAATCTGTAGTTCATGCCTGCAAAATTACTGATTTATGCACTAAAAAGAAAGCCACTTCTATATAATAGGCATAAGGCCAAAATGTCTTGATCAACTAGGACGGGTGACGCCATATGGTGTTATCACTTTAATTTAAAAATTATTTGAAAAAAGAAACGCCTTTAATAAAGTTGCGTACTCTCTAAATCACAATTAGTGAAAACTCGACCAAATCAGTGGAAATACACTAACTTCCAGTGATATACGTACTGATTATCAGTGTACATATGACAATCAGTGAAATAAATATACTGATCTTTCAGTGACTATACACTAATTCTAAAGTGAAAATTACTGAAAGACAATGAATATTCACTAATTATTACAGTTATAAGTATGCCACTGCGAATCAGTGAATATCCACTGATTAAGGTTTAAAGAGTATACAAATGATCACGACCACCAACACAAGTTGGTTCTTATCGGCACTTTTAATTCGTTGAATTTATATCTTCCATATATATTTATTTTCTGTCTAATTTTATAGAAGAACAAAATTCTCATAAAAAAATGATTTATATAATTATATGTAATTACGTATATGATTCTATATATAATTTTACATATAATTCCATTATTATATATAATTATATCTAATTGTATGTAATTATATATAGCCGTATATGTAAATCATAATAATAGGAGATATATTTTTACGGTACAGTTTTTAATGCTATACAAAAATTAATTCAGGAATCTGATTCCTGAAAGTTATTTTTATTAATGTAATGATTCTTAAAATATTGCTAAAAACGACAAAACATGCGTCTTCTATAGTAAAGGAATTTATACACATTAGTTAATCGCTACCATACATACATTATATATATATATATATATATATATATATATATATATATATATATTATAAATAAATTTAATATTTTTATTAAGAAATGTTATGTTGTATTTTATAGAAAAAGAATTCATCATGTTTATCTGGTAAATAGTATAATAATTCTAATTTATTTATTTTTTAATATGCTGGAATTTGATTGTTAGAATTTTAAATAATACAATCAGATTTTTTCCTATTATAATATAATCCATAATTGCGACATCATTAAACTTTTCTTTGGTCTCTTTCGATGGCTGCGCTATCAAAATCCCTCTGGGAAAGACCTATGATTCCTGTTGAAGTTATTATCTTTTACCACACGTCATACGGCGGCGAATAACATCTATTTGCGCGCATCGCGGTGTATAAGGGGATTTTATATTGCACGTGATTTATCACAAGAGGCAGTGCAGCAACAGAAATCTCAGAGCGTGCGATGGAAGATCTTACGCGCGGTGGAAGATCTCTTTTTTTCCGGATTTTTCGTCGCTGGGGGGGTATCTTTCTCGTGCACGCTTCGCGCAAAAAATTCCACGCCAATAGATATCCCTTGTCACATGCGCACCGGGAGATGATACGGGGAATGCATCGTGAGTGCGAAACTTCGAGTTGCGACGGCACTCGGCGTCAAAAGGGGCACATCCTCTCGACACGGTGCGTGGATATATTCGTGCGTGTTATACGGATGTAATGTAAACTCCCGCAAATATCCGCGTATATCTATGGATTCTACCTCCTCTACTCCGCTTCCCCGCCGATAGGCGGTAATGGAATTTGACATTAGAATCGACACTGAAGATGTGCCGTTGGCTTTTATGTAGGGAGAGCGAATACAGACAGTCATGAAAGAAGACGAACGACTTTTATCGTGAATATCGGCGACCGTGGAAAATTCCCGCCTCGAATGTTCGACATTGACTGCGATAGATAACATCACACACGTGCACGAACTTTTGTAAAAGTTTTAGAAAAAGAAACAAAAAAGCATAGATGTGATATTAATCATAAATGTTCACTGAAAATTTTCTTTTTCCGTTTTTATACGGAGTTTTGATAGAAACGTAAATAAATCATATTAAAAAATCTCAGAATATGATATCAGTTAATTAAACGGTCCGAGCGGAGAGAGTAGCTTTTTTCGCGATAATTATAGAAAATTGCATCAGCATTAATCGTAAACATTATATAATCATATGTAAAATACAAAAATTTTAAAAAATTATATACATTTATATTTATATGTGCACTATAAAAAATTACATATGTTAAATTACAATTATTATAGTGATTAATTTTGGGACCATTAAATATTTACACATGTAAGAGTAAAGTTACAACTAAAAATTAAGTTATTCTTTTTATAATAACTAAACAACAAACAATTTGCAAAAATAAATTTACAATTAAAATTAAATTTATAAAAAATATTTACTTAATAATTGAGATCAATAAATAATGCATATTTTTTTTTAACTATAGGAGGCCGGGGCAGGTTTACAGCAGAGGTAGATACGCAAAACGTTTTGTTTATATACTTATTATGAAAAAAACAGTTTGAATGGAATCATAACGTTTCTTTTAGTATAAAGATATTTATCCAATTTTCATTAAAATTGGAAATAAGTACCTTACAAATATAGCTAAAAGAAAGAAATAACTGATTTGAGGCCAGTCGAGTAATTTTAGATAGACGTTTCGAAATTTTCTCTTGACATTTTCTATCATAAATGAATAACCTCAAATAACGTAACATTAGTTAGAATAAATATGTGATACATTGTTTTGTATAATAACGTAGTATTACAAACACTTTCTATACGTTCACAATCCGAATGTTCTCCCGTAACATAAAATGTTATTTTCCTTTACTTCAAATAAAATTTTAAACACTTAAATATTGTATACGATATTTCATTGTACAATTTCTTGGTTGTAATCTTTGTAACACATTTATATGCATATTATAATGGCGGAATGCGATAGTGGTAAATTTTTCACGTATGTATTTGATGTTAATTTATGAGATACAGTAAATTGCTAAGGAATATTCGCTTGAACACCTCGGATGTTCGAGCCATGACCATTATTGGCGCAATGTAGTTGTTAATGAATTAAACTCGTAATTTGCGTCACGATCAATTACGAATTACCGAATCGAATCCGTAATTCGCCTGTTAATTGCATTGTAAATTATAGATTCTTCGTTATAAACGCGCGTGTGAACGCGTATGTATGCGTAATTAATTAATTAAATGCCGTCGCACGCGCGCGCGCGCGGTGAAGATTAGGTGCTTTTGGCAATTTCATTCAGGGCCAGAGTCATTTATAATGGCTATGTTATGTGCATACATATATGTGTTCTCTGTGATTCTAACTTTTAAACACTAATTGCGATTTGAATATTTTTAGCGCGTGCGGCCGCCGACTTTGTAAATTAAACCATTACAGTTTGCAAGGAGAGTTGTGAAAAAGGCTATCGCATGATTTCATAAAATAGCAATAATATCATTATTGAATGGTATAACATTTCGGTTTTAATCACTAAATTAAGCAATTGATCTTTCTTTTGTTACTTTAACTTTCACTTAAACATTTTTTTAATTATTATTGAACATTTTTTAAATTTCAATACTTGATTTGTCTAGTCTAGAGGATACTAAAGTTGTCCTATTTTACCGATTAATTTAATTATTTCTAATTCACTAATTTTTTAATTGCATTTACAGAATTAAAAATTCTTTTTTACAATTAAAGTACGGCAACATAACGCAACATAAAAATTTTATACAAAAAACGGAAAAAGTTAAATTCTTTTGTATAAAATTCTTACGTGCGCATTATATTATCATCTGTACCATAACTGTGGAAAAAGATTTTTAATTTTGTAAATGCAATTAAAAGATTAATAGATTAGAAATAATCAAATTGATCGGTAAAACAGGACAAGTTTAGCATCCCCTACCAATTACAAGTTATTGAAATTTATGAACTTCTTAGACTTATTCCTTTTTGTAATGACAAAAAATTTTGGTTGTAAATGCTCGAATTTAGAGTTTGAAATTAGTTGCAAAGAAAAAAACAATTTGGTTTATAATGGCTTATGCAATCATATTTTGTGTGAAGTTTAGTTTTAGATAGGTAAAAAAGCGGTGTCGACAAAGCCATTTTTGGACCACAGAATTATTTCAAATTGTGCCATTTTGTATTCCATCCCTCGATGGAACTCACAACCCATTAGAACTGTTTATTGCCTAAGTAATTAAGTGCTGAAAGTGGGCCATTCTTAGATGTCAAATTTACATGGGATATTACGCATAATCACAGTGTCTGCCTCATTTTACTTTGTTATCTACCATCACCGTACTTCCTCAAAAACTATTCGTATATATAGTGCATAAAATATGTCAAAGCGGTTATTTTATCTCTTTGTCATCGCATTGAAATTGAGGTTCATATTAATCGGTACATTTATTTTCATTAAGTATGCAAGTAATACTTCATGCTTATAAACAATCGATAATGAAACCGTGATTTAGTCGATTCAAAAAATTCTGAACATTTAGAAAATGTGATAAATATTGGGGAGAAGCTATTTTTACCTCTTGTGCACTTGTAAACTTAAAAGATTAAGTCTTTTAATCTGTTATATTTGATAATTAATTTCATCATTATTTTTTGTTCTGTTCTATTAGTTTATCTTAAAGAACTTTTCCGCAATTGCTATGTGTGCTAAACACCACTCTATCCATAGAATCTATGTGTTTATCACATCTCTCTCTCTCTCTCTCTCTCTCTCTCTCTTCTAAATGTCCAGAATTATCTAAATCGACCGCGAATGTTTATAAGCAACGTTATTGCTTGCATATTTAGTGAAAATAAAACGTACTTCAAAACTAAAATTAGGACTTCAATTTCAAGGTGATAGCAAAGGGGTAAAATAATCGTTTTGACATATTTTATGCACTATATACGAGTAGTTTTTGAAAAAATATGGTGATGACTCATTGACAGGGTGAAATGAGGCAGATACTGTGACTATGCGTGATATCCTATGTAAATATGAGATCTAAGAGTGCCCCATTCTCAACACTTAATTATTTGAACGACAAATGTTCTAGTGGGTTGTAAGTTTCATCAAGAGGTACAAAATAGCACAGTTTGAAGTAATTCTGACGTGGTCCAAAAAATGGCTTTATTGACACCCTTCCTTTTAAGTGAATAAGTAGATCCAATAAATATTTATATATTTACAGTTTTATTAGTGTATGAAAAATTTTGATTTAACTCATGTAATGCTAATTTTCTTATCAAAGTTACAAATAAATATATAAAACGCGACTTTACATAAAAATTTGTACAAGCAAAAAATCAAATAATTTTTAAACAAATAAAAGCATTGTACTTAAATTTTACACAGATACTCAAACGTAATAATAGAACATTTCTCTGAAATGTTTATACTTTTAGTAATTTTTTGATATGTGACACTTACATTCTTAATATTGTTAATTGTATAATTGTTATCTTACTATATTTCCAGACCATCCAAATGTCAAATGTTACTTTGGTCACGGCGGACTTCTCGGTCTCTCGGAAGGAGTATATGTGGGTCTACCGATGATTTTGATGCCGATGTACGGTGATCAGTTCCATAATTCTGCTGCTGCGGCGAATAGAGGTGCCGCAGTGGTAATTTCGTACAGTGATTTAACTGAACAGTCATTGAGACACGCTCTGGATGAAGTTTTCAACAATACCAGGTACGTCTTCTTTTTTATTTTAATTCTAAAATGAGTAATCCATTTTATCTTTCTTTAAGTTTATATTTCATTATGTAAGAAGGATTTATTTGTAGATATATGTATAATATGTTGTTAAACTCGCGATATATTTCTTGATTGATTTTTAAATCAATAACAGTGAATTAGAACTAAATTACGCATAATAAACAAATTAAATTCACAGTTGTTTTTTAAAACAAATTTGAGAAAAAATTTTTTACGGGAAGGGAGAGAGCGTATTTTGTTGGTAGACCGTCTGGAGTTTAACCAATGCAATGAAGAATTATCTATTATAGTAAGCTATTATGTCACCAATATATTGGTTGCATTAAAATCACGACGCTCGTGAGATATCACGGTGAAGAATAGTGGTACAGAGACGGAAAAGATCGCGGCGAAAAAAAAAGAATCGCATAATCTGTCCGGATATTCGCTCCGTTGAATATCTCACAAGCCGTCTAGACGCCACCGGATATCCGGTGAGTGCATCGCCGTTGCAGCAGTGCAGTCGAGGCGCCTCGTTAATCCGTAGCGTGGCTCACTGGCGTTCTCAACTCTTCCCCTTTTAGCCCCCTTCCTCCTTTCATCTCTTCCATCAACCATCCCTCTGATCTCATATTTTTCTTTTTTTCCGAGTTCACGTTTCTCTGTTTCACGCAATTTAACGCTATCTTTTTCGTTATCCGAGACGGCAGACAGTGTTAGGAAAAGAGGAATAACGAGGATCGTCGAGTGGGGCACGAGGCATACTCTTGATGTAACTCTATGGCACAGGCAATTTTTTTCTTCCTTTCGACACGCCGTCGTTCTCCTCGTCGCAAATTCGAGGCACGAATCGCGGAAAGAGCGGACGTGTTCCCGGATGGTTTTCCAGTCCCCTAGCTCTAATTCCCTCCGCCTTCGATCGACGGACGCATGGGATCGGGCAAGCGAGCAGGCACATCTGGTTCGCGCACTGTGTATTCGACGCGGGAGAAATCGCATGGGAAATTTCGCGGGCATTAAATGTTTCATGGGCACCGAATCAACGGTATGCTGTCGATGACAACACGGGGGCGTACCGAAATGAAATTTTACATTATTCAATGTTGTCCTTTCCCTTTCTCTTGCACCTATTCACACACACACACGCACACTCTCTCTCTCTCTCTCTCTCTCTCTTTCTCTCTCTCTCTCTTCTGATCAAGTGCAGTCAATTGTTAACTGCACGTACGTTACTGAGTCAATCGTAAATTATAATCCTTCACAGTATTGCTCACGAGAGTGAAAGTACGTTGAAGATCAGGAGAGAGGGCAGCGTCTTTGCCTTATCTTTCAAGATAAGGCAAAGGAATTGTATTCGTTCATGTAATCTTCGTTTATTTGACGCAATGTTTTTTTAAGAATTTTACGATTTTTTTTTACTTTATATACAAGATTTCTCAGAAATCTGAATTCGAATAACGCTTAATGATCAAAATTCTGAAGTTCACTTATAAATTAGATGTATAATACATATTAACGTTTTTATATTTTTAATATTGTATTATCACATATAATTCATAATTGATTTCGTTAATTCTCTATGGTCAAAAAAAGTTTGCGCTTTAATATTTAAAAAAAGAGAGTATTTTTATTTAATTGCCGGTTTCTGTTTAATGGATTTTTATGCATGCGATTTTACGCTGCTTTATTTCGTGTTATGTATGTTCTTTCTCTCTCCCCCCCCCCCCTTTGTGTGTGTGTGTGTGTGTGTGTGTGGTGTGTGTGTGTGTACACGTAATATTTTTAAATTTAAACGCACAATATTTCGTCGTTCTAGCGACAAAAAAATGTATGTAATTTGAAAATTGTAACGACTGTACTTTCCATTGTAAAATTTTTATTTGTGCGTATAACTATATTAGCGCCGGTTGGTATCTTGCCACTAGTGTCGACTTCTTTCAAGACTTTGACTTGAGATGGCGCATACGTATGGTGTTTTTTTTTCCTTTAAAAAGGTTCTACAACCAATCACCAATATTTTTTATTAAAAAATATTTTTGAATTGGCTTTACAGAATTCTACATTCTTTTAGAGTTACACAAAGTAGGCACAGAAATGAAGAGAACAAGAGCAATTTCATGTCAATATAAAAAAAATTATTTTTAATTTTTAAGTATTAAAAATTTCTTTTATTATTTACATGAAATCGCTTTATGCTTTATTCACTTTGTACGAACTTTGATTGTGTAAAAGAATTTTTTAATATTGTAAAACCAATTCAAAAAATATTTACAAAGGAATATTTTCAAACCGATTTCTACTCTAATTTTTTTGTGCTTTTAATCTTAGTTTTTAATCATACGATATTGTTTTGTATATGTTATCCTTATCGGAGCATGATTATATTTTGTACACATATGCCGTAGATTTTGTTATTGTTTGTATATTAAACAAATGTTATCGTAAAATTACAGCAATTATTTACGTAATAAAATAAAATTTTTCTTTGTTTCTAATATGAACTCGGGCATTCTTCTTTATATTTTTGTGCGTATTTAATTTTGTAAAAGACTTACATTTATATAAAATTAATTACAAGATTAGTGTAAAACAGGAAATGTCAGTAAAACAGATGACTTTAGAATTTCTTAAGGGCCGCGATGCTAAAAATAGATTTGTTTTATATATTTTGAAATTTGATATTATCTTTATCATTTAATCTTAAATCTGTAAGAGAATCTAAAAAAATTGATTTATTGCAAAAATATCTAGATTTCTTATTTACTAGCTGATAGCGGGCATATTAGATCCGTCATAGTAAATTTGCAAAATCTGAATTGAGATTTGGAATTAGCAATCCAAGAAACGTATGTAAGTAAGTATGCAAAGTTTCAAGAAAATCTGCTGAGAAAAACCTAATACGTCTATAAAGCTAGGCTAGCACAGCCACTTTAGCACAATCGAATAAAACTTATATAGAAATTAGTGCTCTTTGTTGCTAATTAGTTGCTCCATTCCCGATTTTGTTGCTCCAGCCGATTCGGAGAGAAAATAGAAGCTGTGCCAACTAAAAATAAACAAATGCGGTGATTCCTTTGGATCTAATTAGTTGCTCTATTCTCGATTTTTTGCTCCATCATTAAACCCCGAAAACCACCCCCAAAGTTACCCTAGAGTAACAAAACATTCTAAAATTATAAAAACTACATATATCGAATGATAACGGTTTCTCGGTTTTATTGCTCGCAATTTATAACAATTCCGATTTTGTTAACCCCCCTATCAATTGAAAACTACCTAGCCACTCCACATTAGCACAAACACCCTAAAACTGAAAATAGAAGTTCGACTGATAACGCTTACAGTTTTGTTGCTTGCAGTTTATAACAATTCCGATTTTGTTGCTCCATTCCTATCGATTGAAATCACCCCTAGCTGTTCCACATTAGCACAACACTAAAACTAAAAATAGTAACTATATCTTAACTGATAATGCTTCATCGATTTGTTGCTTGCAGTTTATTAACAGCCACTTATTGCCAATAAACAATTAACAAAAAAATTTGAAAACTAGATATCCTTCCAGCACCTAAATCGAGAAAGACTTTAATACCGAAATTAGTCGAGCAACAAATTCTGTAAGGGTACTTGCTCTTAAACGCGTCTCAGCACAACCACTCTTTCAGCCAGTTTTTTGCAATAAACAATTAGCAACAAATTGAGAAACTGCATATTCGTCGAGCATTTAAATCGGAAAAAGACTTTAATACCGAAATTAATCGAGCAACAAATTCTGTAAGGATACTTTGCTCTTGAACGCGTCCCAGTACCAACCAGGGGTGGTTTTCAATTGATAGGGGAGGGGGGGAGTAACAAAATCGGAATGGTTGTTATAATTGCAAGCAATAAAACCGAGGAACCGTTATCTCGATATATGTGGTTAATTATAATTTTAGAACGTTTGTTGCTATATGGTAACTGTGGGGTGGTTTTCGAGGTTTATAATGGAGCAAAAAATTCGGAAATAGAGCAACTTAATTAGCTCTAAAGAAATCCATCGCATTGTTTAATTTTTAATTTTAAGTGGCACAGTCTCTATTTTCTCCGAATCGGCTCTGCCAAGCAACAAAATCGCGGAAATAAAGCAACTAATTAGCAACAAAAGAGCACTAAATTTCTATATAAGTTTTATTCGATTGTGCTAAAGTGGCTGTGCCAGCTTTATAGACATAAAACCTAATTCGACAATTAAGGATGGATTAAACTTTAATATTTCCAATTAAAAGAAATTCCGTTGTCACACACAGGAATATGTTTGCTAAATACCAAGATGCGTTAAAGAGAGAAAAATAAATTAACGAGATCTGAAAAGAACTCTATGGAAATTTACTTTAATAAATCAGAGCGGATATGAAACTGTTGCGTCCAATTGTTCGTTTTCGCGTCGTACGACGACAACGACACTACTAACGTCAGTGTAATCATGATGTCGCTGGATTTATGAATCGGTGCCTTGGACCTGTGGCTAAGGATTCGCTAAAGTTGAGACGATATATTAGTGTGATTCCAGTTTCATTATAATACTATTCATAAACATGAATGTATCCGCGAACATTCGTTTGTGCGTTCGGTCTCGAAGATGGGCCTTTAAGTTATAACGTTTCTCTGCTTGTATTTTTTCGTTTGAATTTTTAAGATGAAAAAGAAGATTTTTAATAAAATATTCTCCCTCATGGAGAGAGAGAGAGAGA
>NW_023415445.1:0-17599 GCF_013373865.1 Monomorium pharaonis | reverse complement strand
TTGTTAATGCTCCGCCTAGCCAATATGACACAATTTTTAACGGTATTACTCGAAGCTGACAATAAGTGTAAAGCTAATAAAACCAAAAACATATTTTTGTTACATTTTGATCAACCATTATATGAGAAAACTCAAGACTTATTGTTTGTTCCAAAGGCACAGACAATGAAGCAAATATAAATTCTGTAATTGTAAGACTTGGGGGCTTTCATATACTGATGTCATTTCTCAGTTCATAGGCTATATAATGGCCAGGAGTGGACTAAAAGCGGCTTTCGTGAGATATATGCTCAAAATTCAGCTGAAAAGGCCTTATCTGGTCACGCATTTTCGAGCTGTTAGAGGTCATCTTTTTAGTTCAAGCAGTTTTAGCAGATATATT
The DNA here is from genome assembly GCF_013373865.1 of Monomorium pharaonis. NCBI lineage: Eukaryota > Metazoa > Arthropoda > Insecta > Hymenoptera > Formicidae > Monomorium > Monomorium pharaonis. The sequence goes on along the minus strand of NW_023415445.1, from coordinate 17,217 downwards.
TTTAACTTCCTTAAATTTGACTGAATGCGAAATGAATTCTTAGAACAAGTTTTAAATGAAGTAGACACAGATCATTTTAATTCTGCACTAGAAATAAACCGTTTCAAGAAATAAAAAATAAATTTATTTTTCAAGTAAAAATTTTACAAATAACGGACCGACTGCTGAATTATGGGTTCAATATACTATGATTGAAATTGCAAAACAAATTTATACAGCGGAAAGAACAGGTAATTGGATGCTTTACTAAAAAGTATGCAGAAAATGTTACCTTTTTTTCGCGCAAGTGGGCATTTTTCTTATGCAAAATCAGGCCATTTATATCTTCAAACAAATGTACGAATTAGAAAATTTTATGTTTTTGAATTCGAAAGATATACTATGCAGGATATTCACCATTAGACGTACCGACAAATATCGTTCGGGCATATGGTCAGATATAACTATAGAACATGTTGATGAGACCAATGAAAAGTAGTGGAGGATTAACGCACGGCCGTGGTATTACAGATAGTGTTGCTTGTAAATGGATTCTTTCAATAATTGTACTTGTTGAAATATCAGATGCAATAGAAAAATTTTGTCGAATTTATATTCCACTTCAGAACACACATTGACCTTAGAACGTCACGAATATGCAGAGACAATACAGATTTACAAAAATTGCTTCAATTTTCTAATAATCACGACCCATTTCCTATAACAAATAATAGTTTCCATTTATACCGGGTAATCGGCGATGATACAATAAATAGTTACAAAGCTCTTGCATTAGGGTACTTCTGCAATTGACAAAAATATTGGTCAAAATTTTAGCACCGTAAAACTTCAGCGAAAAAATTAAGTAAACCACTGAAAACAGTTACTTCTTCAATTAAAATCAATAATGAAGTTGAAGTCATTGATCCGACATTAATTTTTCAGCGCCTCTCATTGAACATAAATGTAAGAATGATATGAAAACTTTTTTAAATTATGAACTGGCTCCATTCGATATCATTGTTCGATGAAGGAGGAATGCGAAAAACACGAAAATCAGTTTTTTATGAAAATTTTACTAACCTTCCGACAATACCAACAGAAAATGTATATTATATTATTGATGGTGGATTCCTCCTTCATCGAGTAGTTTGGCATATTAACGAGACTGTTGATGCTATATTAAAACAATATGTAATTATGTTGTAAATACTATTCACAAAATTGCTGTGTTGTATTGATGGATATTCTTCTAATGGACAAAATCTGTTGAGCGCTTGCGCCGAAAAAAAAAAACTTTTGGTCGAGACATAAATTTTGATAAAAATACAAAAATTTCATTTTCACAAGAAATATTTTATCAAGTGGAAAAAATAAAAAAAATTTAATTTCTTTATTATGTGAGGAACTGCAGGTTGTTCCATAAAAATCGCAAAAGAAGATGCCGACACTGTAATTGTTAATTCCGCCATTACTGTTAAAATAATAACAATAATGTTGTAATCGTGGGAGAAGATGTGGATCTACTAGTTTTACTGACTCAATTATCTCCAAAAAATAGCAACATTTTCTTTTTAAAACCCAACAAAGGCAAAGTAGCCCAACAATTTTATTCGAATAATTGTTTCAAATATAAAGACTTAAAAGAATATATAATGTTTTTACATGCATTTACCGGATGTGATATCACGACTTCTTTTTAAACAAGCAAAAAGCAAGCTTATAAAAACTTTACTTAATAATAATCATTTATTGACTCACGTAAAAAAATTTTATGACATAAATTCGACTCAACAAGAAATACATCGGAGTGGTATTGAAATTATAGCTAAGCTGTATAGCACAAAAAAAGAAAAACAATCGCTAAACAATCTAAGATTTGTACATTTTCAAAAATCCACCCTTAAAAAAATTTTTTAATTAGAATCATTACCTCCAACCGAAGGAGCTGCAAAATAACATTCTTTACGCACTTTTTGTCAAATACAAATGTGGCTTGGAAATGATGTAAATGCACAGCAGTGAGGGTGGAAATTAACTGTTAATGGACTTCAACCGAAACATACTGATGAATCACTTATGCCTGAAGAGGTGCTTCAAACAATGACCTGCAGATGTGAATCCGGATGCAAAACAAAATCTTGCGGCTGTAGGAAACGTGGTCTACGATGTTCACATTTATGTGCTGGTTGTCACGGTTCATCACGTACAAATATTATATGAAAATATATCTGTACAAGTACCGGAAGAAAATGATTTAATTTTGATATCGAATGCGAAACAAATGATCGATGACCTTTAGAATTTGACAAACTCGGAGAGGTGGCAGATGAAAACACTGACGATAACGACATTAACGACATTAACGTTGACAGTGATGATGAGAGTAGTGACGATGAAAATAATGGCAAAAAAATGAAAATATTTCCGTAAAAAGGCGTCGGTTACAATAGTTTTACTATTTATGTTTAATTTCATTATTTGTCAACAATTAGGAAGTTGCATAATTATTTTTATTTATAACAGATCGATAGTTGATAAAAAAATTATATGCAATACATTATATTATGTAAATACAAAATTATTTAAAAATAATATTATATAAATTAGTATTAAGAAAATTATAATAAAATTACTTATTTTTTATGAATAATTTAAAAAATGTTTTTTATCATAAACATGGAATCATAATTAGTTTTAAAAAATATTTTTTAATAAAAAAAATTATCTCATTCCGGCTATTAGTTGCTGAGAAAAAGCGATTTTTTCCTGCCGCGTCGATTAAGCAGCGCGAGCTAGCGCGCGAGCTCAACAGCCATGACGCGCATGCGCCATCCGCTTTTTCGCTCAAGCGTTAAAAAACGCTTACATTTTAATGTTTGTTTTAGCGGAATTTGTTATCAGTTGCTTTCGTAAATGAAACATATTGAAGTTTCAGCCTTTCTCTACACCTCACAAGGGAACCTCGCGAACCCGAAAATTCTGATTTTAATGAAACTTGGCATAAATGTAGAAGAAGTAAATACATGAATTTAGAAATTAAAAGTTGGTGCTTATAAACGGTTTAAAGGGTTGAAACCACCCTTCAAAAATTTTGAGTTTTGCCTTTTCTGGATATATCTCGTAAACTAAACAAAATATTAAAAAATGTTTCATACAAAAGTTTTACTGTATATATACCTCTATTTAACTATGTTATTTATTTAAAAAGAAATCTTTTTTTCAAAAACAAATTTTTTTCTTTAAAAAAAATTTTTTTGGAAAAAAATAAATATGATAGTTGAATAGAGGTATTCATGCCGTAAAACTTTTGTATGAAACATTTTTTAATATTTTGTTTAGTTTACGAGATATATCGAGAAAATGCAAAAATGTCTCAACTTTGAAGCGTGCTTTTACCCCTTCAAGCCGTTTTTGAACCAAAATAAAACATTTCTAAATTAATGTATTTACCCCCTCTACATTTATGCCAAGTTTCATTAAAATCAGAAAATTTTCTGTTTGGTCTTGTAAACGGTTTGAAGGAGTGAAACTACCCTTCAAAGGTTGAGATATTTTTACCTTTTCTCCATATATCTCGTAAACTAAACAAATATAAAAAAATGTTTTATGCAAAAGTTTTACAGCATAAATACCTCCATTTAAATACGCTGTTTATTTTTTGAAAAAAAATTTTTTTTTAATTAAGATAAATTTTTAATAAAATTGACTTTTATGTATATAGCATTTATAAAATAATTATACTATCTTATACTACGTTTTATTTATATCATCTATGTGTATATTATGTATGTTATATTTTATGTATGTTATAATACTATACATTTATATTATCTGCATCCCTATATGTATTAGTTTTCATCTAACAGTTGCGCAATATTAGTAGTCACGTTGCTTTCACACAGTGTTCATTTTCTCTACGTCACATATTTCACATTCAAGTTTTATATTCGTCATGTCACAGTATGTATCATATATGAAATCACGTATTAATAAAAGTTTGGTATCTTTATTAATGGTGTTACGCGTCATTTTCACATCAGTGTCAAGTCTAACGTGTGTTTGATCAGTACATCAGTATCACATCTAACATGTGCTTGATTTTTCTTGTTAGATTGTTTTTAATTAAGCGAAGCATAATGTTACACATAAATGTTGCGAATGTTCTTAATATGTTAATTATTTTATTTCAAATTACACATATTCTATCAACGCCTATAAATGAAAGAGAAATACAATTACGTGATGTGATAAAGGATATTATAACAAATGCAGTGAATGACTTATCATTTGATGTACACACTCATTTTGCTTTAAAATTTCAAAATTATTTGGAAGTGGATTTACCTGGCATAGAATATGTAATAAATAAAGTGGAAGAATTTTTAGAAAATGATAATGTTGATTATGAACCTGATAATGAATATAATTGTGAACCAGAAGACGAAATTTTAAATAGTAGCTATAAAAGGAAAGCCGTCGAATATTGGAGAAGTGATAAAAGGCCGACACTCTCTTTTAGGAGTGCAACGTCGCTTCAGAAAGGTGAAGTCCCTACCACAATTATCATTTTAAAAAAATTCTTCCTCATCATTTGTTACATATTCTATGTCAGGTAAATCCACTTCCCAATAATTTTAAAATTCTAAAGCAGTATCAGTGTGTACATCAATGATAAGTCATATTCACTCTTATAATATCATTTGTTATAATATCCTCTATCACATCACGTAATTGTATTTCTCTTTCATTTATAGGTGGAATATGTATAATTTGAAATAAAATAATTAACATATTAAAACATTCGCAACATTTACGTGTAACATTATGCTTCGCTCAATTAAATAATCTAACAGAAAAATCAAGCACTCGTTAGATGTGATACTGATGTACTGATCAAGCACACGTTAGACTTGATACAGATGTGAAAATGACGCGTAACATCATTAATAAAGATATCAAACTTTAATACGTGATTTTCCATTTCATATATGATATATACCGTGATATGACGAATATAAAACTTGAATGTGAAATATGTGACGTAGACAGAATGAATTGTGTGAAAGCAACGTGACTACTCTAATATTGCGCAACTGTTAGATGAAAACTAATACATATAGGGATGCAGATAATATAAATGTATAGTATTATAACATACATAAAATATAACATACATAATATACACATAGATGATATAAATAAAACGTAGTATAAGATAGTATAATTATTTTATAATGCTATATACATAAAAGTCAATTTTATTAAAAATTTATCTTAATTAAAAAAAAAATTTTTTTTCAAAAAATAAACAGCGTATTTAAATGGAGGTATTTATGCTGTAAAACTTTGCATAAAACATTTTTTTATATTTTGTTTAGTTTACGAGATATATGGAGAAAAGGTAAAAATATCTCAACCTTTGAAGGGTAGTTTCACTCCTTCAAACCGTTTACAAGACCAAACAGAAAATTTTCTGATTTTAATGAAACTTGGCATAAATGTAGAGGGGGTAAATACATTAATTTAGAAATGTTTTATTTTGGTTCAAAAACGGCTTGAAGGGGTAAAAGCACGCTTCAAAGTTGAGACATTTTTGCATTTTCTCGATATATCTCGTAAACTAAACAAAATATTAAAAAATGTTTCATACAAAAGTTTTACGGCATGAATACCTCTATTCAACTATCATATTTATTTTTTTCAAAAAAAATTTTTTTTAAAGAAAAAAAATTTGTTTTTGAAAAAAGATTTCTTTTTTAAATAAATAACATAGTTAAATAGAGGTATATATACAGTAAAACTTTTGTATGAAACATTTTTTAATATTTTGTTTAGTTTACGAGATATATCCAGAAAAGGCAAAAACTCAAAATTTTGAAGGGTGGTTTCAACCCTTTAAACCGTTTATAAGCACCAACTTTTAATTTCTAAATTCATATATTCACTCCCTCTACATTTATGCCAAGTTTCATTAAAATCAGAATTTTCGGGTTCGCGAGGTTCCCTTGTCAGCTAAATTTCAGCTCTTAATATTATTAACAAACGTCACAGTAATTAGGAAAAGGAAAAAGCATTATCTCCGCTCCTAATAAACGTAGAATTATTTTTTTTAATGCAGAAAAATAGCGGTAATTAAATTATTAATTTGGTTTTTCAATATAATAAAAATACAAGCAGCCGTTCCTATAGTCCCCGCTATCTCAACCCCATCGTCAACAAGTTACGCCCCCTGAAGGACGGCTCCCGCTCGTCCTTTGTCGACCCCTCAGGACGTAACAGTCAAATACATAAATTTATAAAACTTGTCAAGGCTTGTAAATAACTGTTCAGTTTTGTGTTACAAATTAAAATAAGAAAGAGGAATGCAAATTGTTGCCTTCAATAAACCAAATGTCAATAAATAAAAATAAAGAACACGACTATTTTCTAACAAACGACAAATTTGTTTGATTTATGAATTATATATTTGTTTCAAGATTGAGACCGTTGTTCCGTTTTTTGATATGCAGTATCTCGGATAATCTTTTATTGAGATTCTTTTCAGTGTTTATTATTTCCTGAACATTTTCTCAATCAAATTCATGATGCATTCTATGCTCCATGATTACTGAGTGAAGTGAAAGAATTGAAATCTAAATGTTGATACTAATTGTTTTTATAGTTAAAAAAAACCAGAAATTCTCATTTTTCTCGGTCTACACGAGCCGCTTCGGTTATTTGCAGGATGATTGAAACACTAAGATTAGGAACTTAAGCACGCGACATGAAATGGCGGGTGCTGGCGCTCCGTATCGGCATAACGGAACGTGTGTGGATTGGAAGTTCGAACTGTTCGAAGGAATATAAGCTAAGAGGAGTTTTACTAATAAACTCAAACACCGATAACACAATAGAAACTCCAAGACTTTATACAACTAATACAAAAAATTAAACTGAATTAAGGTCGGTCGGCGGACAGACGGCGCTAAGTAAATTTTTTGCATGGTCAGCCATTTTGGTCGATTGAGTTGTATTAGTGCGGGTCGTAACACATGTCATATTTGTAGTTGTTACTGTGTGTGTGTATTGCATTTGGTGTGTATGTAAATTACAGCATTTGAGCATGGGTCGTCGTCATTTTCGGTTCAAATAGCTTGAAGCGAGCACCGTTCAATTGGACACCGTTCGATTGGACACTGTACGATTGGACATCGTTCGATTGCGCACCGTTTGATTGCGCACCGTTCGATTGCACACCGTTTAATTGCACACCGTTTAATCAAACGCATATTAAATATTCATATATTATGGCTGCATTTGCAATGTGTACATGGGTTAGCGACTTGGACGGGGTGGGTGCGGGAGGGAGGCCGAAGGCCCCCCCTTGCACCTCTCCGTGTGTGTGCGTGCGTGCGTGTGCGTGTGTGCGTGTGTGCGTGCGTGCGTGTGCGTGTGGTGTGTGTGTGGTGTGTGTGTGTGTGTGTGTGTGTGTGTGTGTGTGTGTGTGTGTGTGTGTGTGTGTGTGTGTGTGTGTGTGTGTGTGTGTGTAAAGCATTTACTGCATCACATGGGTTTGCGACTTAAATGGTGTGCAATTGAACGGTGCGCAATTGAACGGTGTGCAGTTGAAACCGTGTACAATTGAACAGTGCGCAATCGAACGGTGCGCAATCGAACTGTGTCGAATCAAAAGGTGTCCAATCGAACGGTGTCCAATCGAACTGTGTCCAAACGAACTGTGCGCAATTGAACGGTGGGCAATGTGTCGTGTCTAATAGCATGGTGGGCAATTGCAACGTGTCCAATTGTACTGTGCGCAAATGAAGGTCTTTCTTATAGCGCTTTTTTGCTAATACAGGAACTAATTAATAGGATGTCTTATAAGTCTGCCTTATTTTTCTTATTGTAATCGAATTAGTAGTTTATGTGCAGTGCATATTTGAAGTTTGTCAGATTTTTCGTGTTGTTACAATTTTCAAAATGGAGCAAAGACTCTGCAACTAAGTTTTGTGTTTAATATAATAAAATTGCTACAGAAACGTACAAAATCATGCAAACTACTGTAACCGTGCTTGCGAGCGACGGTCAACTTCGCTTCTGCCCCTGGTCACGGCCCTGCACCGTCCGGGTATCGGGGCGAACGAATTTCGGTATTCTCGTTAAAAATCGAACTTGGGCGCCAGGTACGTTGAGCGTACTACTCTTTCTATGCAAAACAGCAAATCTACGTTACGCCAGTAAAATCGTGGAAAATACAGACGACCGGGGCCTCGACGGCTCCAACAGTCAGCTACTCAGTCCTAAAATGGCAGAGGGGAAGGTTCGATGCGGGTGGATGGAATCGGGAAGGCGAGAGAACTATCAGAACAACGTAAATTAAACAATCAAATTAACGACTATATTTAACAACCGACGATACAAAATCGTAAGGCTCTGTCAAGCGGCGGCTAACACTTGTGCGCGCTACAAGCAGACAATCGTTCGGAAATATATTTCGCGGCCACGGGATATTTACCGGAAGAGTTTATTTTACATGCGCGGAAATTCTCCAGCTTGTCTACGCTTCACCATGCGTCGTTGGGGGACGCCGAATTCCCGATAGAATAACGGTCTCGCCAAGGGTGATTGGGACGAACAGTATATGGAAGCTTGCGCAACATGCGACGGATTCGTGCTCTTTCGTGTGCTATAAGATCCCGCGGACGATGCGCGCGACAATTATCACCAGCTCGCCGACGAGGCGACGAAAGACAAATACATTTAATTGTACGAGAGCGCAATTACACGAGGATTCGCGATACAAATGCGATAAGAACACCTTAGATTCTTCGGAATGACAAATGCGCGACAATTTACAATACAATTAACGACCATGACTCGTGACACGAACATAGTACGAAAATACAAGTGACTCGGCTGCGGATCGGGGCGCACACGCAAAGCAATTATAATACAAAAAGAACAGCACGGAGCGAACTCGTGCAGGAGGGCGCGATCGGGCGAGCAACGATATCGCAATAAATCCGTGACTCTACTCTAAAGACGAAAAGATAGTAGCAAGTTCTCTCTCAAGTTCGTGATTCTCTTGCGAGTCGCCCAACCGCAAAATCGATGGCTTTACAATTTTCATAACGCTCATCTCACTAAGTCGCCTCCCTCTCGTCGGCCTCGTCCGGATCGGGATGACTTCCTGCGTCCTCTTACACACAAAATCTCAGCTCGGGACCTAGATCGCACAATATTAGACAACGTCCGCAGCTCGAGTGATTGATCTTAGATCCTGCGGGGGGCCGCTTGGCGACGCGCCCTACTTTGCCTTCGATATGCCGGGCCCTTATTGGCCACAATTACTGTGTCCGTTTGTTACTGTGTCCGTTTATTACTGTGTCCGTTTGTTACTGTGTACGTTTGGTCTGTGCGCATTTGGTCTGTGTCTGTTTCGCATTGTCCGTTTGGTCTGTGCGCATTTGGTCTGTGTCCATTTCGCACTGTGTTCGTTTGTTACTGTGTCTGTTTGGTCTGTGTCCGTTTGTTACTGTGTTCGTTTCACTCAGCCTGCTGTGCCCGTTTATTACTGTGCGCATCTGGGACTCACTCGTGTCCAAGTGAATCACTCCCCTTAAATGTAGGGTCGATGCATTGTATGTATTAATTATTTATTAATAAATACTGTAAATGATGGGAAAATTTAAAGGAGTGTTAGATTTAAACTCGGGATTCCTTGTTCCACAGGTTAGTTTTCTCACCGTTACGTCACATCGCTCCGACTGCTCTTATTTCTATTCCGTCCGATTATACAAGGGTCGTTCAATAAGTAAAGTAAATTTTTGCAAAATAGCAATGAATTTTGTAGGAGATATGGCCAGATTGCAACACTTTTTAAACTATCCCATATCAATTTTCAATCGAAGTGTCGCTTAGTTTACATTTGACAGGTGTTTGAAGTAAGCGTGTCAGCAGTTGTTATAAGAATGAGAAAGACGAATTTCGTGTAATAATTAACCCTTAGTAATCACATCTCCGAAAAATTTAATACTAATCACATGGGGTCATTTTGACCCCAACAACTTTGAACGCTTGCGGCACCAAAAGTATGCGTTCTAACGAAAACTAAAAATTCCTACACATGATTTATACATTGAATAACATGTTTTCATAATTGAAATAATCAATTTTTATGTTTGAAGTATTGAGAAAAAAAATTGTTTTAATGATTCTAACCTAAAAATTTAAGGTTTTACTTTTGAAATATAACACTTTGAGAAAAAAAAGTTTGATACTAACAATAAGTGCTCTAAAAAATATATTTATTTTAAAGGTTGAATTCGATGATTTTGAAGCAAAAAAATGCGATGATTTAATAGTGAAGAGTGTGTTTATTTAACTGTAAATATAATTCTAACAGATTTTCATTCTTCAAAATTTATTCAATTTTTATTTTTCTTTAATTTTCACTCTACAATCGAGTGCGAACTCAAATTATACGCTATATAAATATTTAGAAACCATTGAGAAAACGCAGTAGAAAAAAATGTCACCAAATCACAATATTACTTATCATTTTTTGAGACGTTTGGGACACAACAATGGCGGAAAAATAATTACTCAAAATTAAAACTTACGTTCTAGTCACTATGATCCCAGATTTTGGATCGTTTACTTTAAATGTCAGCTGGAAGCACACTGATGTTACGGCGTGTATACAGTCGTGGACTAGACATCTCACTCCATTAGTAAATAGCGCTACAAGTCACGCTTTTGAAAATTTAGTGCTCGTAATATCAATGTGAAAATTTTTTGTGTCAAATAAACCTCAAGTGATTACTAAAGGTTAAACATTTTTAAACAGTAATTGCACAATTGCATAAATTACGAATCGAATTGCTGCACCATCCACTCTATTCTCTTGACTTAACCCCTTGTGACTTCTTCGTGTTCCCAAATCTCAAGATCTGACTCGGAGGAAAAAAATTTTTGTTAAATGATGAGGTAATTGCCACTGTAAGTATTTTCGGGACTTTTTACTTTTTTGAGGGGATCAAAAAATTGGAACATTGTTGGACTAAGTGTGTGGAGTTCCAAGGAGATTACATCAAAAATAAAAAAAGAATTTTGCACAAAAACGGCAATTATATTACTTTTTTACTTATTGAATAACCCTTGACTTAACTGATTAGAATCTTATGACTTTGATTTACCGAGTCCTTTCGACTCTGAATATTAATTGAGAAGAATCTACTAATTTTAATCTTATAATACATTGTCAGTTGGTCATAAACTAATAGCATTTTTGACCGACCTGCGTTAATCGCTCCGGGAGCGATTAATGACGTCATAAAGCCAATCATCTGAATAAGGGGATAACTGTAATTGTTGAATCAGTTCTAGAGGAAACGAACTTGAGCCGGGTTAACCCAGCACCGGTCGAAAACGCCATGATTATTAATTGGTTTATAATTTTGGGTCGCATTTATTTGACCGACAGTTTATTTGATCGACACCGTTTGGCTGACAGTACACTTGACCGACAGTATCACTTAATCGACAACTACATGACCGTCGGTTAAGTACACTTAACCAACACGATAATTTGACCGACAGTTCACTTAACCGACACACTTGCACTGCGTGTGTCCCAGATTCGCACAGTAATAAACGGACACAGCAGGCTGAGTGAAACGGATACAGTAACAAATATGCACAGACCAAATGCGCACGGACCAAATGCGCACAGACCAAACGGACACAGTAACCAACAGACTTATCACATGAATTGCTACTTTTCGGGCACTTCTACCGACGGGGTGGGTGCGGGAGGGGGGGCGAAGCCCCCCTTACAACCCGCGCGCGCGCGCGCGCGTGCGTGTGTGTGTGTGTGTGTGTGTGCGCGCGCGCGCGCGCAAAGCATTTTTTGCACCACATGAGTTTGCGACTGTGCGCATTTGGTCCGTGCGCATTTGGTCTGTGCGCATTTGTTACTGTGTCCGTTTGGTCTGTGTCCGTTTCACTCAGCCTGCTGTGTCCGTTTGTTACTGGACGCATCTGGGACTCACTCAGGGCAAGTGTGTCGGCCAAGTGGTGTCGGTTAAGTGAACTGTCGGTCAATTGATTGTGTCGGTTAAGTGTACTTGTCGGTCGCGTAATTGTCGATTAAATGATACTGTCGGTCAAGTGTAGTGTCGGCCAAACGGTGCCGGTCAAATGAACTGTCGGTCATGTATTGTCGATTAAATGATACTGTCGGTTAGGTGTACTGTCGACGAAACGGTGTCGGTCAAATGAACTGTTGGTCAAGTGATTGTCGGTCAAGTGTACTGGACCCTTAATTTTATGTACTTCATTATGTTTAACTATATTTATTGATATTTATTGTAAATTATATATCATTTACACGGTGCGCCTCTGTAATAATTCCAATAAACTCACTTCAAGATTACAATACAATACAATACAATTTCAAAATTGTTTTGTATTCTATTGTAATCTTGAAGTGAGTTGGAATAGGGAAGAATATAAAATAAAAAATATATGATTTTTTAATTTAAATATATTTATACAATTTATACGGATTATAAATATAAAAATTTTGAATTTTTTACTACGATTAATAATTAAAATTAATAAATAAAGTACTGTTATTTTTAAAAATTTTTAGGTGACTCGTAAACGCTCAACGATTAGCTGTTACTGTCGTGACGTCATACCGTTACTTTGAAGAGGATCACTAAATCTTTATTTTATTAAATCATTATTTATTATTATAAAATATAGTGGAAACGGTATTTGTTAAAGCTGACTCAAGAAATTTATTTAAAATTGACATATTTATGGTGGCTGAATTGATCAAAACTGATGATAGATTTAACGCAGCAGAAATAAGATTGGTTAAAGCATCTTTGTAAATATAATATATGTATATACATATGTGTGGATATGTATAATAATAACTTTAAATAATGTATATTCTTTTATTTTCTTTTATTTTAATATTATTGGACATTAAAAGTTTTTAAATATAGGTCATCTCGAGAAACCTACAATGATACTGCTATAGGTTATGTTTGTTTACGTAGAATCTTCACGTTGTAGAAAGCGTACGTTTATTTTGCAAGTTGCGGCGTTACTTTTCTCGTCTGCAACTTCGTCGCGATTTCACTTACGGCACTCTAATTTTCTCAATTGTTGGGCGCTAGGCGCGAAGAATCGCGCCGCACGAAATTCACAAAATAGTTGATCACTACGGCTAATTACCCGGTAGCTTGCTCCTACACGAAATAGTAGAGGGGCGGAGTTCTTATAATAAGGTGCCCTGGTAAAAATTCCATTAGAAACGGATAAAAAATGTATCCTATCCGTTTGTAACTGTTTTACTATGCGTTTCTTTCCCTGCATTTACAGATAGAAACGGATAAAAAATGTTGCAGATTGTATGGGATTATATACGCAAAAATGGATAGAAAGCTAACTGCATCTAACTGATCTGTAACGGAACTATCCGAATCTGTGCGCTGATATAGCTATCCGTTTCTGACTGTTTTTTATGCGGTTTTTTCTGTATTTACAGATAGAAACGGATGAAAAATGTTGCAGATTGTATGGGATTATATACGCAAAAACGGATAGAAAGCTAACTGCATCTAACTGATCTGTAACGGAACTATCCGAATCTGTGCGCTGATATAGCTATCCGTTTCTGACTGTTTTTTATGCGGTTTTTTTCTGTATTTACAGATAGAAACGGATGAAAAATGTTGCAGATTGTATGGGATTATATACGCAAAAACGGATAGAAAGCTAACTGCATCTAACTGATCTGTAACGGAACTATCCGAATCTGTGCGCTGATATAGCTATCCGTTTCTGACTGTTTTTTATGCGGTTTTTTCTGTATTTACAGATAGAAACGGATGAAAAATGTTGCAGATTGTATGGGATTATATACGCAAAAACGGATAGAAAGCTAACTGCATCTAACTGATCTGTAACGGAACTATCCGAATCTGTGCGCTGATATAGCTTTTTGACTGTTTTTTATGCGGTTTTTTTCTGTATTTACAGATAGAAACGGATGAAAAATGTTGCAGATTGTATGGGATTATATACGCAAAAACGGATAGAAAGCTAACTGCATCTAACTGATCTGTAACGGAACTATCCGAATCTGTGCGCTGATGTAACTATCTGTTTTTGACGTACGACTCGGACATCATGATGAGTCATGTGACACGTAATTGCAGTGCGTTTTCTTATTTAACACCTGTTCTACGAACGTTCTCTCTGCTTACCATCTCAGGGGCACTAGCGAACTCGTCGCCGAGGCGCGAACAGTATCCAACGGAATTCTATACGGTGATGTAACTATCCGTTTCTGTATGCACTATACAAAAATTCAAACATCCAGTTATAAATGCCTGTAAAGTGAACGAATACAAAAACGTGTACGTGCGGAGATAGAACAAAAAAAGATTTTTTAATTGATTGCACTAGTTTATCTTTTTCCTTCGTACTAGAAGGAGAAAAATAAACTCTAAATTAGTTTAACTAAAAAAACGTATCGTTATACGTCTACATACATACATTCAGATCACTTTGTTAAAAATCGATTATATACCTTAATTCTTTCCGTTTTTGCATATATAGATCCTTTGCAATCTGTAATTTTTAATACTATTTTTTGCTAAACGCGTACGTATGTATATTATTCCTTTCTTACTGCAAAAATATACCTTACTAATTTTTGGAATTTCAAGGATCTACAACGTGATAATATATCATAATTTCTAAATTATTCCTTTATCTGTTTTTAAACTTTTTATTAATATTTTATAAAAAACTTAAGGTATTAATGTAATAAATAATTATAAAAAACATGTATCTATTGTTGTCATAAAAAAATTTACTTCCTCTCCAAAAGAATCGAATCCTTCATATCGTCAGAAAAGTTTTTGTTGTTGGGAATGTCTAAAAACACAATTAATTAATCATTAGTTATTTGTAACAAACGTAAAACACAAATATAATGTCATATAAGAACTAAATGTAAAAATTAATATAATTACATCATTAGGGCTAGTACTCATAGTCAAATCTTATTTCAAGATCGTTTCAAGCATGTCTTAGCATGCTAATACGGCTCTGTAATTGGTTGATGCCCTCTCAGAAAGGATTTCTGATACCAAGACAAAAAATATTCTTGACACATTTCATCTTATTATAACCTCATATAGTGTGAAAATAAAACAAGATTAAGATTAAATCAGAAATTTTTATCTTCAGATCGGTCTATTCTTAAATCTAGAATATCACAAGATTGTCACAAATTTACTAAATCATTCTAAGAAAATTAATAAGGTAACATCAAGTTATTTTATTCTAGATTTAAGAACTTTCCATTTAAAAATGAAATATTCCTTTTTTGATAATGAATATGATTGGCGCTATATCGATCTTATTTTATGATAGAACAAAGAGTAATGGCATTAGGCCCAGAAATCTTTTCTGTGAGTATGGCATCTTAAGACAGTACTTAAAAAAGCCCGACTATGAATACTGAGCTATAATTAGAATTTAAAAAATGTTATAATATCTCTCTTATTAAAAATATATTTTTAATAAGCAATACAGATCTACACACACACCACACACAACACACACACACACACACACACACACACCACACACACACACACGCACGCACGCACGCACGTACATATTTTAATATTTAGTTACCTTCTTTATCACTTGTCGTTTTTCCTTCATCGTCCAATCTTTTTGTGAGTCAGATACTGATAATACATTATCGGTTGTCTCTGTAAAGAATTAGTATTTATTTCGCTCTTTATATCAATTCATATGTACTATTTCATATGTACTCAAAATTGAAAGCGCACATATACATAAGTATAACATTATATTTATATATGTATAATAAAAATAAATATTATTAAATTTAAATGTAATTTTTATATTGTAATATATATTATATATATATATATAAATCTTAATAATTATATAGTTGCATTTAAATCGTATAATTTATTTAATGTCAATTACCTCTAAAAGAGAAATACAATAATATTACTTAATTATTACATAAACATAATTGTAAGTAGAAAATTGATATTTCTCATTAATATACTGAATTACAGTTATACAAATATTTCCAATTAAAAAAACATCAAACGTCTAGGAATTTTAAAAAAAGTAAAATGTTATATTTTATAATTTATAATTTTAAAATCTTGTACTTATTAGAAAAAATACCTTTTATGTTATTGCTTTTTGCTGACTTGTATATATGTAGATATGTATGTATATATACTACATACCTACGTACATTTGTACATATATTTATACATACGTGCGCGCGCGTGTGTAACTATTTATTATTTAGTTAGAAATTTACCTTTTTTGTCACTTGCTATGTTACTCTGATTGCAGTCTTGATTATAATCTTTCTGGGCGTCAGATGAATCAGATACTGATTCATTATCATCGTTTCTGAAAAGATTATAATACTTATTCCCGCAGTATTATACATATATTATTTATATGTACTTCAAATTGAAGCATATATATAAAGAAGTATAATATTATACTTATGTACAATAAGTATTAGTGAATTCAATTCTAACTCTAATATTGTATAAATAATTTAATAATATATCGAATATAAAAATATTATAATTTTCTTGGTGTCGAGTGTCTTTAAATAAAAATAATGTACTTACTTAATACATAGATATAATTGTAAGTTTAAAAAAGAAAAGCTTTTTTTTAATTACTCACTACTTTATATCATTATATATGTAAAATGTATAAATATTCTACTTAAATATTTAAATATAACACATATATAATCAGGATTTTACCATCAAGTTGTTCAAACTTTCTTTTCTTGCTAACATCTTTTTATATTGGATGACTTCAATTCAATTTCGATTATCTCTAAAAAGATAATTATTTATTCCATGAGTGTATGTAAATAGAAAAAACTTTTTTTATTAATTCATTGAATTACAATTAAAAAATATTTCAGAATTTTAAAATCCACAATGTTTAGTCTAAGGATTTAAAAAGATAAAATGTGGTTTTAATATTATTTTAAAAAATCTTATTATATGAGCAAAAGTACCTTCTATTTTACTACTTTTTGCTGGTCTGTTTCAAATCGCTTATTTTACGTGAATATATAAGTACTTGGCTGCTTCTACTTGGACTTCAACTTCAGACCGATTGTTTTAATTGTACTTATGC
>NW_023415444.1:0-26013 GCF_013373865.1 Monomorium pharaonis | reverse complement strand
GTGGGTGTCTCCGGAGATTATACTCTGCGCGGAGGTTTTTTGGGCCGCCGAGTGTTACCGCTTTCCATAACATTTTCGCCTTTTAATTGTATTTCATTCGGGACCAGCGAAAAACGCGCGCGATTGCCCAATTATTTTTAAAACCCCCGCGTCCGTAACATTTTCACCCAGTAGATTTAGAGTATACGATTTAGGTTTTAAATGAGATTTAGGTTTAAGGGCTTTCTACTTTATCTCTCTCCATCCTTTTCCTTGTTGTACTTTGGCTTCTTGGTTTCTTGGCATTTCCTTTCTCATTTTGGATTTCCCCTCTATTTAGCCCCCTTAGCCTATACTAGACCTGATATTACCTCTCTCTAGACTCGTTTTATCCGCTCTCCAGCCCCGATGATGATATGATAGATGCCGATGATCGATCCCGGATAACGTTTTAGAAATTAGCTAAAAGAAATTAGAAGAAAGATTTAGTCGAATAATTAGAACCGTTTAGTTTGAAGTCGATGCTTCAACCCTTTCGGTGTGTCGTATTACTCAGAAAACCGCGCGGTTTTTTTTAAAAAGATTCGATTAGGATAAAGAACGAAGCGGACACCCGCGCGCCAAGAGGGAAATATTGCTCCGCCTTCTGAAGCGAAGTTTCACAAGTGCGATCTCCTGCACTCGCACTGTATTATAAATATTATATCCGTAAACTTAATTCTCTATTGTTGTATCGCGCTTTGATTAAATTTCGCGAATTGAATTATATTCAACGGTTTATTCGATTCTTCCGCGGCCACGCCGCCGCCCGCCGCCCCCCCCGCCCCGAATTTTTCCCCGCCGCGATTTTATTATTCCGATACGGACGGCGATTATCGATTTCCGATTACGATACTCGACATTAATTTTATTATTTTCGGGCCCGAACCCGACTTTGACTACGCCGAGTGCGCATACCGCCAGCCGACGCTTAGAACGATTTTTCGCGCCGATTTTTACGGCGAATACGGCCGATATTTCTTTCAAACGATTTAACTGCGATTTTGGATTTTCCGATGTCACGATATATTTTTCAATGACGGAATTATAATTTCGCCGCCGCCGCTCCGCGATTCCGACCGCGAATTTCGAAATAACGATTTCCGCCCGAGATCCGAATTTGTTCAAACGCGCCGATTTTTCCGATTTCGCCGCCTAGCAGCCCGATCGATTCGATTCGATTTGTGAGTTGATAGAGCAGGGAATTGTTCATAGGAGAAAGAGTCGATAGCGAGAGATGTGCCGAATCAAGAGCGAAGCGACCGACCGTTCAGATGAGGCACGACGAGAAATTCGAGGTGAACTCGCGATTTATGGTCACAAATTGTCTATAAAGCAGGGAGGGGGAGGGGAGGCGAGGGGCGCGGGGATTTGATTGACACGGCCGGACGGGAGGTTGATACAGGTGCACTCCGAGCGGTCGTTCGACCCGGAAGAAGAGGGCGGCGATGAAGGCAGGAGCGCGGGGCGCTCCGGGACGAAAAAAAAAAAGGAAAAAAGGGAGAGAGGGGCAGAGGGAAGGGCAGAGATAGGAGAGAGCGAGAGGAGATAGAGACGAAGAGCGAGAGAGAGAAGAGAGAGAGGGATAGCAGGAGAGAGAGAGAGCCTAGAGAGATAGCATCGCGAGCGCTGAGAGGCGAGAGACCGAGAGAGAGAGAGAGAGAGATGAGCGAGAGAGCGATAGCGAGAGATAGAGAGAGCGATCTAGATAGAGTAGCGAGAAGTAGAGCGCGATATAGACGCTAGCGAGAGAGATAGAGGCATAGCGAGAGAGATAGAGAGCAGCGAGTCGGCTCGCTCTCTATACTTAGCGCTACTATCGCGTCTGATTTCTCGCTCTCTCTCTTCTCCTCTCTCTCTCTCGCTCTCTCTCTCTCTCTCTCTCCTCTCTCTCTCTCCTCTCTATCCTCCTCTCTCTCTCTCTCTCTCTCTCCTCTCTCTCTTCTCTCTCTCTCTTCTCTCTCTCTCGTTCGCGAATTCAATAACGTGGCTCGGTAACGGCATTCCGTACAACGCGATCGTCGATTCGCCACGCCACGTCACGTCACGTCACGTCACGTCTTTCCCTACCGCGAATCGGCAACGCGTTCGATTCTCGCGCGTTACGCACCACACGCATCACGGCCACGTGCCCCCCGTGTGGAGCTTTAAACCCTTCGGTCGGTATTTGGCCGCCACGTCGTTGTAACTCCTTCCGCGCGAACAAACCGACGGGCTTTATCAAACCCACGGTCACGTCGGCGCGCGTCTCCCACATGGGTTCGATCGCGCGCGTTTTATTTCCTCCGTACCTATCGCTGGACGATAAGAGCTTCCTTCTCGCGATCGCTCGTGTTTTTCTTGCTCTCTTTCTCTCTCTTTTTCTCTCTTTCTCTCTATTCTCTCTCTTCTCTCTCTCTCTTTTTCTCTCTTTCCCTTAGCGCGACTTTATAGCGTGCACTCGATACATGAGTGCACTGGGCCAACCACCGTGAGGCCATCGCGCGGCGAATTAATTAATCGAGTGCTCTTAGTTTAATTAAGTCGCCGCTCGTTCCGCCGTCGTGATGAATTGACCGTCGCGTTGTACCGCTGGTAGAGAGTTTACTATGTCACGGCGACCGTTATATTCGTTTTCACGTGGGCAAAGCTAAGCCGGAATTAGATTTTCGTCGCTCCGCGAGCGACGCGCGGTGAAAGACGCTGAAGCTCCTGGCAGCGGAACGGTGGCACTGCGCACCGCCGCGCGTGGACCCGCGCCAGGAAATGATATTCGCTCGTGCGATTCGCCTCGTCCGATTCGCTTCATCTGCTGCCGTCTCTCGTCGTTTGTTTCTCGCTTTGACTCGCGTCTTCCACGGCGAGTGACGGCGAGTCGAGAGGAAAAAAAAAACCGCATCGCGTAAAGCACATACTTTGCGACTTTACGTACGTCCGAGCCCGGAGTGGAGATTGCCGCTCGAAGCTCCCGACGGCGACTAGTAGCGTTGAATTCCTCGCAGTTCCGAATTTTCGCCAATTCTTTTCGTTCTTCGCGCGACGACGCCGCTGAGAACCGAGGCGACTGTATACTCGCGCGCATTTTGCAAAATCGTGTCAGATTTCACGCGTATTTTCGCAAGACACGGTTCGCGGAAACCCGACAGGCAACCGAATGTAGCCTGGTGGAAATGTCTCGTTGCGAAAGGACCCGGACCCTCGTGCATTATGGATTGGCACTCCGCCGATGAGTCGACGATAATGTCTTTACATTGTCAATACTGATTCAAATCGCTCCGGTGTTTTTCCACAACGTTAAAGCTGTTTATTCTGCCTGCCTGCTTCGGTTGGAATCGGTGTTCAGAGATCCATCTGTGCTTTCGGTGTAGTGCAATTGGAATGCATTATTATACATTGTTGTACACGATAATTATCATTCGTTAGAATGAGTGTCTTAGCTTAATTCTATGTAACTTGGGAAATATCAAGTGAAACATCATTTCGCGCGTGTCTAAAATAAATTTATGATTAATACGTAAATATTCCTGAATATTTCCAAATTTCTCAATTGTACAGTTTCCTTTAAATATCCTTTTAAAATAACATTGCGTTACGAAAAGAAGTTTTAAGTAATTTAATTACAAACGAAATGTGAGAATATTAAGAAAGCTTTATTTACATACGAAGCCATAGAATTTAAAGAACATTTTAGAATTCAAAAAGTTTCGTCATTTTCGTGCAAAAGCATAAAATATTAATAAATTACACAATTCTCTTTAAACATGAAGTCACACTTGTGAAAACGTGGCATTATCGTAAAAGTACGTACATATAATTTAAATTGCTTTTTATTTATTATTTAGAAGATAGCAACGGCCAAAAGCTATTGTGTAACGAAATATGGAAAGATTTCTTAACAAAACGGTATTTCCTTTTCAAACGTAGATTTCTTTTTTCTTCAGATTCTTCCAGTCTGGCAGAGTGTATTGAAAGGTTAAACGCGAACAAGTACATGAAAAAAAAAAAATCGTGCCGGAAACATGCAACCGTGGAAATGCAACCGTGTATGTTTCCCGCCTATGCAAAATTACCCTCGTATCGACCGTCGTCCGGTCATGTTCATCTTATATATGACCGCGTTATTAACGTGCGTGAGGACTAAATTAACGTGCATGAATACTGGCAGAGGCTCGCCATCCATCTTCGTATCCGATATTATGTTTCACCGCGGCCGCGTGCGCGCGCGCGCGCGCACCGTCAATGCAGTTCGCGATGGGCCGTGGCCGGTATTTAATCAGGCGATTCACGAGAATTATTAAATACGAGCTTTCACGGGAAGCGCGTTGAAACACACCCATGCGTTTAAGACGGCACTATGTGCCATTTGCTCGCCATGTGCCATCGACAGAGGCTCGCCTCGCCTCGCGTTATGTAAACGCTGCGCCGCGGGTTCCGCGTCGGGTTCCTGTCGCGCGATAAAATCACCGGGTATTCGTGTCGCGGAAGTGTCCTCACTCTTTCGTTCGCGCGCACGTGCTGCACCTGCGCTACACCACCCCGACACCCGCGGCGGCGTCTTGCCAGGCGTGACTTAAATGCGGCCTCGCGCGCGCGGTGAAGATGTACGGCGGGACACGTGGTAAAACTCGGTGAGGCGAACATATCTTTCGTCGCGCGCGATATTCGCACACTTAAACCCACACGTTGCTTATTTCGCGCTGTGAATTTTTAGCGTCTCCTAATTCAGAGCCCGATTAAATCTTCATCCCCACTACAACGCCGCTGGTACTATTCACCGGCGGTTGGGCGATATACCATCGTGTACCGTCCATGCGTTGCGAGAGCCTTTACGCTGTCGCGTTTAGGTATACGCTGGTACAAGCCTGCCTGGCGTGCGTGTACGTGAGAGAGTGCGCGCCGCGGGTCAAACTTTACGCATCGTCACAGCGCACAGCCTCGCGGAATAGCGAGTTAGTGAATGCATAGCACCACCGTTGCCGCCTTTACCCGCATACGTTGTGGCGAGAACGCGCCCGCATTTCGCCGCTATCGACGCGCTCATCGAACCGCGTGCACCACGAGCTCTCCCCCCCTCTCTCTCTCTCTCTCTCTCTCTCTCTCCCTCTGCCACGGGTAAATGCTTATCGGGCCGGCCTGCAGCGCTCGATGATAATTAAAATAGACAAGACTCGCGGTAGCGTACGCAAATATCTCAAACCGTCCATCAGCAGCCGTCATCATCGCCGGTGATTCCCCGGGCGAGATATTCCGTAGTTGACGCTCGTATCCCTCCGTAACGTTAACGTTTCGCTTTTTACGAAAATCGATAGCCGATTACCAGGCAGAGGATCATCAGTCTCGTCTTTCAACCTTACGTAGTGCACAATTTTTCTCCCCGGGCCAAGACGTACGAGGTTCCGATGGCCTGGAACATCGCCGCGCGGAGAGGGCATATAAAAATGAGTACCTCTTTCCCGCTCTACGGCTTAATTTTTTTGAAAATTGCAGCATCCACCCCAGTCTTGCCACGGTGCACCTGCGCCGAAGTAGAGCGCGTTGATTATTTGAGTAGCAGGGAGTAGATAATACGCCTCGCTTTTAAATAAGCCGCGCGAGGAGAAGACGCTAAAAATCGACCGAATAATCCGGCCGTTATTCCAGGAGTGAGATTATCTATTTAGAGCGGCCGCAGGGTGTACGTGTGCACTTGCTTCGGCGCTGCGCGCGACGATAAATTAACTCCGATAATAACGGGGAATATTGCACACGGTGTTTCGAAATGCCACGGATTTAATTTCTAGCGCGGCTTAACGACCGATTAACACACGACCGCTCACACTTTCCGCCTTAATGCGCACGGCATATGTATAATGCACCGTAAAATGCTGTCGTGCCCAAGAATGTGCTGCGAGCATTCCGGTCGGCAATGATCTCGGCTTCGTTTCGTCGTAAAAAGTAGTGAGATGCGCCTATCCAGTCGCTCTGGACTTTACGCAAAGTACCTCGGGATCATCGCCGTATTTCTAACGGATATTAGAGACCAAGGCGAAGCGAAATGTTGCTTAGCGGAGGCGTCTAAGTGATGATAAAACTCGAATGTTTATCGAATTTTTCGTAGATAAGGAAGGTCGACTTCGAAGCGGCAAAAGCCGAACGGAGCTTATCCGCGGCCGGAAGTATTTTTCGGCCAGGTTGAGCGAACGACGATAATCGACTACGAACACCGGCGAATAAGTGGTAAATTGTTTTGAAACGCGCTGTACGCCGTGCTGTATGACGAGACGCGCGTCGCGGCTTTCCCACGATTTCTGGAATCCCGTAATCGAACGTGAATAATCCCCGCACCGGATACCTATGTGCGAGCAGCAACGGCGAGCCGACTTTACGTCTCCGCAAATGGCCGGCGGGACGACCGACGCCCGCGGAATTTTATTAACGGCCGTAACGCGCGGCCGATATTTGATGGTTATCCCTGGCATCGGTGTCGGGCGCGCGCTAATTAAAACTGACGCACCGGTGTGTGTCCCGTGACGCATATATTCGCATAGTGGCGTGACGATGGGCGTTTCGCGCATTTGACTTCATCTTGCACTTCGACTTGCGCGTTAAACTTCCTTCGGATATACGTTAATTTGCAAAGACATATCCAAAGATCGATCCGTACCTCTACACTCTTTGATCTTCAAACTTCGATTTAAAAAGCCGAAATAATAATTTCCAAACGCCCATTGTTCGTCGTCGCAATAGTTCGAATCCTCTCTGTTGTACTCGACGTGGAGAAATAGGAGGATCTCTAATTTCCGCATCTCAGAGACATCAGGCGAAAGACTTTCGAATGGCCGGGATTGACGTGTCGTGTGGCAGGTAAAAATATTTACGGCAAATCCGATCCGCCGAGCAGCTCCTTATATCCGCTTCGCGTTCGGCTGGGCTCGGCATCTCGAAAAATCGTCATCCTCCGGAGGAAACTCCGTCGTAATGGAGGGAATATCTTGACTCGACAAGCCGTCCCGATATTTCGATCCTAAGGGCACACAAAGCGCCACTCGAGGGTGATGCGCAAATGACAAATCGTTCGGCAAATAATAAATCGCGGAGGCGGCATTCGGAGGCCTGGGATTCGGAGGGTCGACAACAGCGGAGAGGCGAAGCCGAGATCGAGGGTCGCGTTCACGTTCACGCGTAAGAACGCCGTGGAGGTCGGCGAAATATTGAATATGCCTCACGCTCCCCGCGTTTTTCCCCAGCTAAATCAGGATGATCTGGACGGAATATTTCGTTCGAAATCTCTGATTTCCGCGTGATCCACCGGGATATATATTGCGTTGGATGATCCCGGAGAAGATCTCGATACAAAGACGTTATTTAGAGATCGGGAAGCCAGCTGCCACGGTAATCGCGGAATTAAAAGAAAGGAGCTTTTGAATTGCGAATTCTTATCGAACACAAAACGGGGTAAACTACATGATTATATAATAAATTAGCTTATTGCGGTGGATTAGAGACGTGACGTGTAAAAGATAGAAGAAACTTAAAAAAATATTTTGCAGCTTTCCAAGGGTTAATATCTTGATGATTAACTTATTTGTGCCTCAAGGGGCGTATCCCTAATTGCGATGCACTTATGAGAACGGAGCACTTCCCTTATCGATCACAACTACTCTATCAATAGGTTTCCTCGCACAATATCAAAATTCTCGGAGAGATATCGGTTCTGCCTGCGATCTCTCTCGCCCCGCGTATCGGATTCGCTCGTTTCGAGCGTTTCCTAATTATTCTGCAATTCCTGCAGTCTACCAGTCGTAGGCAGACGAGAGTACGGGTTCCTAATTTTCGCCGTTATTATGTTAATTTGGAATCGAATAGTCCGACAGGGTGAAATCGGATTTGCCCGCTTCGGAGGGGTCGCGCGCGAGCGCCTCTTCGTCGTTCAGCGGCAGCGTAGGATTCTCTAATTTCGTTCTAAGGGTCCGGGGATTGCGCAGCCGCTCGCGTACTCTGCTAATACCGGCTTCTCGGGTTTACCGGGATTTAGCGTGCGATATTACGTGGTTCTGATGGACGTGAAATCGGAGGCGACGCCGAGGAGGCGCGTGAAGAGGCGCACCGACGAGAACCCGTCATTGTTCGTTTCATTAGTCACATGACTCTCGAAGCTCGGATGCGTGGATTCGTATTATCTTTCTCTTTTTTTTCCATTCTTTCATTTGCACAGATATAAAAGTAATTTTTCAGAAGTTAGAAATAATCTGAAAACGACATACGGTTGAACAAGCTCATTTTATCTTGCGTATATTAATTTAATAATTAGATTATAGAGCTGGAGGGTCTATAATTCTCACAAAAATTTCAACAAAATTTTCTCTATCAAAAATCATACATCCCTCCCTCAACCCTTTTAAAAGAATAGCCCTCGAAATGATTGTATGGGTATTTTATGGTTTTTTACAATTTGGAACCGTTTCCGAAATATAAAGAGTAGGGACAGACATTGCTTTGCATAATACCAACTGCGCCTCAGTGACTTTGTGCGTTTCAATCATGGAATTATAGAATTTTACACAATTGCTAAGATTGATTTCTTCAAGTTTACTTGCAAACTATAGAAATCTTAAATTAAAGTTCCGTCAATACGGGATCTATCAAAAATTCAATAAGAAAAATATCCCTTTATCATTGGTCTGCACGTCCGAAGTTGAATCGCTGCAATTCGAGAACTTGATACCGCACGCAGAGGCAACCCAAATTCTATACCGAGTTTTGCCTCAAGTGTCCGTGATGGAGAGATAGTGCGCGATACCTGGGACATATCCTGCACACCCTTCACTCTCGTCAGGCGAGCCGCGCCATTGTGTGTTGCTCGGGCGCGTACCCTTCGACCGGAAACCCTCCGTTGGGATTAACGGCTGGGAAATGGACAGTTGGGCCGCGAACGAAAAGCCCGCGGGGATGGCGAAAGGTCCGCCTGGGCCACCACACAGAGAGAGCCCTCTCGATAGCACGCGACCTCTCGCCGTTCGTTCGTTCGTTCGTTCGTTCGTCCGTTTCAATTTCGATCACGCGATCGCCCGTGCACAGGAGAGAGGAGAGCGAGACAGGAGCACAGGAGTGAGCTATGAAGAAAGAGAGAGAAAGAAAGAGAGGCTCTCATTCGCGCAAGATTAACTCCACACTTGTCGGGAAGTCAGTCGAACGGTAGTAACGGAGTTGACACGCAGAACGAGCGAGTTCTTTTCCACGCGTCCGATCGATCGAACCACCACCCTCCCGCGAAATAACGAAACGCCCATTATTCCACGAATGGAAATTATGTAAGGCTCGAACACTCGGCCGTAAAACGGACATTGGCCATAAATTGGATATTCGATATCATTTCCGGTAATAGGGCTGTGATTGTGTGACGCGTGCTTTTACTTCTGTTAAAAATTACATTGACATGAATGAAGTTGAATCCATGTCAATCCGTAATTTTTAACGAAAGTAGAAGCACGCGTCACACAATCACAGCTCTATTATCATTTTTTCCCTCTTTTTTTTTTTTTTTAAACAGAATTTTCTCGACGTAACATGATCAATGTATTAAGTTTTTTTAGGATCCTCATATTCATTAACTTGTAAATCTTTTGTACAAACGGTTTAAATTAGAAGAAAAGAGAGGGAAATGTAGCCCATTGTGCCAGTTTTGGAGCATGAATTTGAAGCTCAATTTCTCATTCATTTTTCATCATGTTGCAAAAACATTTAATCCATCCATCCATCTCATTTGTAAAAAAAAGATGTTACCATTGTATTGTTCCGCGATGTTGATTGATTTACACAAAAAAATTTATTCTTAAAAAAATGCAAAGATGTCTTGATTTAAGAATATTTTGTACTTAAAATAGCGCCAAGAATAAATATTCTTCAATTAGGGTAAGTTAGGGTATGATGGCCATACGGAAAAGATGGCCAATGGCTATAATTTCTCCAATAATTGCTAAATAATGTATTCTCGTAATTATTTTCAAAGATAATCAATATTTACTCTAGTTTATGCGCGTATATTATTCAAAATAATGATATTGTGGATGTCACATCACGTTTTACTTTTAACTACCTGCAAAGTTTTTCACGTGTTCATTAGAAATTGCCACAATGTCGAATTTTTCACGTGTTCATTAGAAATTGCCACAATGTTACAGTTGTGCTGTCGCAATGAACGTTACCCACGTAACAAAAGTATGTAAATTGTAATGTGTAATTATATTTTTTATTTCCTTTTCTATTTTTTAAATAAATACTATGATTATCTTTCTCTCGCAGTTTGGGCAAGATAGCCCATGACATTTTGGGATAAGTATTTATGTATATATTTTATTAAAAAAGACGAGAATTAAGTTATGCACCTAATATTTTAATTTTACATATTATATAGGTTTTTTTTTTAGTAATGACAATGAGTTAAATTGATCCTAAACTTGTGTGAACATTTAATATGAAAAATGTTTAAAAATAAAATTAAATATGTGATAATATGTGGCAATAAAACTAAATCTGTAAAATTATAAGTTTTTTTATTATTCTATAAATGTTAAATACAAAAAAATGTATAGCCAACTGTTCTATAATACTATGGCCATCTTTTCCCTAAAAGTTGTGAAAGATGGCCAATGTTCATGTTTCAATATTTTGATAATAAAAACTTTTTATTAAGTATTTTCTCTTTAATGTCGATAGTTTTACATACTTAAAGCTTCAGTGAAATAATATACCAAACGCTATTAAAAAATAATAAAAATAAAAGTATGTTTTTTGCATTTAAAAAAACTATGGCCATCTTATCCGAGTTTACCCTAAGAATAATTATTTTTAATTAAAATTAAAAAAAATTTTATTGAAAACAAAATTTGCTTTAATTAAAGAATAAAATTGCATTAGTTTAATACTAAATGTGTTTTTATTAATTGTAATTTTTTTCTCAATGAGTCTTTTTTTTAACTTTATTTAAAATAAATTTAATTTAATTTAAACATATTATTTTTCTAAAATAAAAGTTTTCACAATTCTGTCCTCATTTTTCTCGATTTTTTTTTATAGATTGACATATTTTAGTCAATTTTATATGTAGATGGCGAAATCTTACTTCCTTCCGCGCTCTTGGCAAGCCTCTTTTATTTATAAGAAAGTGCATTTTGTTCACGAGATAATACGCCACGTAGCGGTGGATAGTGAAAAGGATACCATCTTAAGAATAAAATATACTCCACACAAGCTTAGTTGTTAATCCAATATTCAAGCATGTTATTTTTAATTCAAGAATAAATAACTTTCGAATTATGTACCTAAGTTTGTTTTAATCATATACGATTTTAGAAAAAAGAATACCATCTTAACAATAAAATATACTTTACGTAAACCTATTTGTTATTGATGTAAATAAATATTTCTATTTGATAATAGCATTTGATGTTTATATCATGCTTATATCATAGCATTCAAGAATAAAAATTTACTTGCAGTAAATTTACTACGTGTTGCGAGAGTAACCGTCATTGCGATTGAATTTTGACAGTTGTCATATTTCTATAGATGGTTATCTATACAATTATGGTTTATTTTTAAAAAGTAAAAAATAAAAAGTTAACTAGTTAGCGCGAAGCGCGCGTCTGTGGTGTCTAGTTATTATAAAATATGAAACAGTATGTGTGTGTGATAAAAACTGTTATGCTATCTGTTAGAAGACACCTTTCAATTTACGTAGTCAAAGTATTTTTAACTTTTGTTTAAGAAATATATTATCCGGAAACAAGAGCGGAGTATGTGTCGGTATTGGCAATTTTCCTGTATTTATTACGAAATATCGAAACAAAAGTTTATTTAAAAAATTTATGTTATATTGAGTGCGGGGACACGCACTGAATAAAGAAAGAGGATTAAAAATATAATGTCATCTGTAATGATGTTTCGAATTGAACATTATCGATTTAGCGAAATAATAATGCCTCTCTTTCGGAATTAACAATTTTAAAATTTTTAACATTTTAATGGCTATACAGATTATCTGTTATATAAAATGAAGTTAATATTTCGAGTTAATTTTAATTCAAAGCGAATGTGACCTATATTTTAATATTTGCACGGTTAAAACGATGATATAATAACACATGTAGCTTATTCTATTCGATAGTTTATTCTATCGAATATTGAAGTTGCGTGCCGCTCGATATCTTCTAAAATGTACAGATGTGAAATTTCACTTAAACGCCAAAGAATTGGAGTTCTTATCGTTATTAGGTTTCTGTCGCGTATCAAATATTTTAAATAAATTAAAATTTAATTTTAGATAACGAGTGAGCTATAAATTTCGTGTTTTTCGCGTCGCGCATTTAAAGCTTATCGATAATGTTGAATTTCTCATTAAAAAAATTATAGTATAGCTTGAGAAGAATCAGCATACATTATCCCGGTTATCTGTTGATGTAGCAATCTCACGGTCGATTAACTGCTAATTAACCGGTTTTACATTTGTTTCGCTCTCGTTACAGAGAGATAATCTTTTCCCTCGCGCCTGTACTTCAATATCTTTATCGTATCGTATTCTGCACCTCTAATAAGATCTGCGCTAATCTGCCTGCCGCTCTCGCTGCTGGAAGTCAAGTTTGGATTTACGATATAATTAATTGCTAATTTGTCGATCTAATACGAAATCAGCAGGCAATTAATATTAAACTTGTTGTCATGACGCTATAATGCAGTAGCTTACATTAATGATTACACGATTATAAACCAAACCTTCCTCTCTGGTAATAAAAAAAAAAAGGAAAGTCATTAATAAATGGTTTAATAAATGTCGGTATCACGACAACAATGAAATATTTAAAGTTCTCCGGTATCGAGTGTATTTCGATATGTTGCATGTGAAGAGCGTACGAGGGCAGAGGGTGAGAAGAGGGTGGCTGTTAATCATGCGATACCACTCGCTCTTTGCTTTGTAAAACTGTACATTTGTTTTAGAGTACTTGCATCATTCGCTGTAAATTGAATCCTCTCGTTGAAAGATATACGGTTCTTTCCCCTGTGCATGTGCATGTGATGGTGCGGAAAAAAAAAGTTGAGCATTAAATATTATCGTGATCTGCCCAACGCGACGACCAATCGAAGCATTCGATGAATAAATCCCAATGGTTGCCTGCAGCTGCGTTTGAAAGCTCCGCCCGAGTAACAGTCATCTCGTTAGAGACGATAGACGGCCCGTCGGGCGTTTCGCGTCGTCGAGCCTAACGAAGCACGCCGTTCCGGCGGATTATAATGGAAAAGCGTCGTCGGCTCTGAAAGCGTCGGCGATGAGCAGTTTAGCTTCGCGGGAGCGTTAACTCGCCCTGGTCGAGCGTGACGCGAAGTGCGGCAACCTAATTATACGTCGTGCCGCGTCGCGTCCGCATTAAAAACAAGGAGCGATCAGTATGCAAACGAAAGAGGCAGAGGCAGAGGCTCGTTGTGTTACGGGAGGAAAAAACTGTGCGGCATCAATTCTCCGCCGACGCGACGCGCCGACACGAAGGTGAGAAAGACACTCTCTCGCCTGCAATGCGCGTGCATGCGTGACGCAAGCCGACAAACGCGGGGAACGCAGCTGCCGCTGGACCGCGCCGAGATGAGCGATTAAAATGCTAATTCCATCCCCGCGGCACGCACGTGTGGGCAAAGAAATAGCGCTTACTTTCCCATCGAAGTTATGTCACGTTAGATGCACTGCGGAAGTTACGGAAGGTCGCTACGCGAAATACCCGATATCGTGGCTTTCGTCACGAATTGTACAAGTTTCATCGTGAAATTATAAAAGCGACATGAATCCGAGATTATACCTTTCAGAACTTCACGCACTGCTCTACTATCTGACGGTAGACATTTTCCTATACATGGTTACATTTCTCTTTAAAATTGTATCTTTTGTTAACTTTTGTTTTAAGGAATACTGGAGCCAAGAGCTGAAAAACTTTTCGCGACCCACATACTTTGAGAATCCGTGCTCCAAGTGCCGTCGATTCGGGATATCGTCCCTCGCGCACAACGTCACGAATATAATCGGACATCCAAAAACAACTTATCTTGATGACATTTGCTATTTCTACGGTGAATCCAATATTTCTGCCGGCTTTGTCGCCGACGGTCGGATTGAAAAATTCATAAGACCCGACCGACCGATCGACCGATCGACTGCGCCGCGAGTGTTGTCGCCCGACTTTCGTCAGTGCGTCACGTCGTTCCAGGCGTGCAGCCTCGGCATTGTGCGCGGAACAATGCGCGACCCCGGCGATTATGTGCCGCTTTGTGTCCGATAGATTCTTACGCTCTTACATATTTCATGTCGAGCTCCGTGACATTCCCCGCCCCGCGTCATTAAAAGTTTCCACGACTGCCAAGCGGCTCGTCTCGCGACCCCTATATTCCTCCCGCATCGTCCAAGTTAATCGCCGCTACTCGCGAGCTCTCCAAGATTCTAGCTCTCTATCTCTCTCTCTCTCTCTCTCTCTCTCTCTCATCTCTCTCTCTCTCTCTCTCTCTCTCTCTCTCTCTCTCTCTCTCTCGCTTTCTCTTTCTTTCTCTCTTTCGCGCCCAATCTTGTACCTACGGAAAATTATTACAGCTCGGTGACCCGATAAACTTCGATAATTGCACCGCTGGATTATTGTGTATCTGACGCTCGCTCGTCTTATTCCCCTTCCTCGACACTGTACGCGGTTGTCGACTCGTAATTACCGACTTCTGTCGTCGGAATGCCTTGTCTCGTCGCGGGCGCGAAATGCCATAAGTTTGCCAAACACGATCAAGATTCTAAGATATATTTCTATTTGAGGCGCGCGGCGTCGCAGCGCGCATATTGTCTTTAATAAACCAGAGGAGCTGTAACAAGAAAGTCCCGCTCGTTGTATTCTATGTACAGAGCGTACAACAGAGTCAGAGTTTATAAGAAACTTGTGAACGTATTGTTATATGAGTTTCGTAATGTATATTAAATGCAGAGAGACGTATCAAATTTCTCAAGGGGGAATTGTTTTATAGCGTTGCACACACTACGTGTTAGACGCTTGAAAAGGATTTTTCTTTTCACCTAGAAAACCATGGATACAAAACCAGAATTATAGAGACATGTAAAAAAAACGCGTCACTGTGCGTTTGGAAAGCCGCTTAAGCCCCACCGAAGTATCCCATGCAAATACCGAGGTTCGATCGTGATCGTAAATTCGAGCCAGCAGCTCGGCGGTCGAACTAACGACAGGATAACGAATAATAATCGTCCTCTCGCTATTGGAAGTTGTTACACCATTCGTTGAAAATTCATTGAACCCTAAGCTTCAATTAATAACGTTTCGCTAAACTGGAAAAATATACCGTCCAATATTCGATTCCGACGAAAGCGTAAGCTCTCATCGATGCACTTTACAGGATTTTTTGGAAATAAAGTCAAAAGATAAGCCTCTGGCTCCGCCATTATTATTGCCTTGAAAATTATTTCATTGCATGCAATGAAATACAATGAAAATTATTTCATTGTATGCAACAGATTAGAGAAAGACATCGAAAGATAATGAGAATTGTGTCGTCAACTCAATAATTGGCCTGTACTTTTGCAATGTATGTACTTTTGGATCACTGCTCTTTGATCAGCATAATTTTGAATTAGCTTTTGCTTTTTGTGCGGAAAAAGAGCCGGGGAGAAAAGTTTCGAATGGAATTATCGTTGAACGCACTTTGTTTGAAATTTTTTCTGCCCTGCGCCCGAGGTATATTAAGGCCCATCGCCGTTTTCGCGGGCACATCTCTGATAATTTTAACGTTAAATGAAACGATAACATTGTTTTATAATAATTCGTCGGAATTAAGAGTTACGGAATAAAGAAAGAGAACAGCACCCACGGGCATGGCGGTGCGACGAGACAATAACAAATGAAATTATTACAGAGTTCTCTATATTTTTCTTTTGCCCGCAATGTTTTTTGCGAATAAAACTCAGTCAAGATCGATATTGTGTAAATAAGCGGACCTTGATAAAATTGAAGAGGAGAGGGAGTACTCTTCGCAATTCTTATGTCGTTAAAAAAATATGAGTGTAAGGAAATCCTTCCCATGATTTATGTATGAGGTTGAGTATGTAGCTACGATAAAGTTTAGTATTAATAAATTATATCATTGTCCGTCGTGCTGTTGTGCACTTATATAGGATCGAAAGCATAAATCAAGCGATAAAATTATTATAAACAATCATTTGGTATTCGAGGATCAGTCGTGGCCAGCGGCCAAGGAAATGAAGTATTCAGCGGCAATTCGGTAACGCTGCTTTTTTGTTTCTTCTCAATTTTCTCAAAGTTTTCCATTTTTCATATCACTGTTACTCTACATCGACAACTATTATACATGTGTATACATACGCGTCTAGTTTCGATTCGATATATGCAACTTGTAAATTGCATTCAGCTTCGAATAAAAAAGCGTTTTTTTTTATATATATAAATTAACAATTTTGTAGAAAGAAGAGTTTTTGTTCTTCTGCAACGCTGGGTTTTGCTTTCGCAGTGCCGCCACGCATATTTTCATACAAAGTGTACTAAAAAAGGGGTACTCGGGGTCCGGTTAATTCGCGTGTAGCCAACCGCGCGCGCGTTTCGCTATTCCGTTTCTTTAGTTAATTTCAACTCTAGCTTCAGTTCTTTTGCGAGAACAATATATTATCCGCTCTTGACCCTCTCATCGTCCTAATTAGCCGTCGTATAATAAGGCTGTACGCGCGGAGAGTATTAGGGAGATGGGCGTGTCGCGGGAAACGGGCGGCTTTTGATATTTAATCACGTTTAACACAAGCATACCAGGTCGCTTTTAATTCTGTTTGTTTCGCGGCGGAAAGGTGAATTTCCCGGACGGCTTGCCCGCAGGGATCGTGCAAAAGGGATCATGAGATTACAGTATTGCTAACGGATCCATCGTGTTAATCTCTCTGCCGTTCCTTTGTCTGTTCTTTTGATTCTTGGAAAGTCTGATCTCTATTACATTTGTCATTTCAGCTCGTTTTTGTATGTTGTACTTAGGTTTGAGATGTCAAGGGAAAGTTACATTTATATGTAAATAATGCGCGTGATGTCATTGTACATTGGTAGCGTTACATTAGATAATGAAAGCCGAACATATCTTCTCATAATAAAATTTGTGACGGACTTTTGGAATTATTCGTAATATATATACACATACGCATTTCAATTCTTGGTATTAGATATTTTGAGTGGTGTAAAGTCTTAAATTAAATTTCTAAATCTGCAAAGTTTTGCAATTGAAATCAAACAACGGGAAAACAGAGTGTTTTTATTTATTTATACCTTCAAGGCTTAATTGGCTGAGATTTAAGTTAAACTTCTACTTTCATTTTCCAGTTTAATTCAAGACGAAACAAAACTGTTACCGGTATACTCCCGCGATGTATCTCGCTCTATTTTATCGTACTTTTCTGTGGAAAGCATAGCATTAATGTATTCAGTAGGCAATCTAAAGTTTTAATTAAGCGTGCTTTAAAACGCCGGTCGCGTATGTGCGCGTATCGAAATTAAAACTAAATTTCATGTGTTTTCCCACGGTAACCGAGTAATCAAGTTCGGCGAAAAAAAAATTAACTGTGTTCCATGCATAATATGACTCCAGACGCCATGTGGGCGTTTAGAAGTCATGAAATATTGGAGATGCGTACACTTTCCTTCTCACCTCCCACAAACTTCCATAAACTACCAACCTCTCTGTAAACAAATTTCTCGTTACCATCCAAGAGTGATGCATTATTCTATACACATCTCACGAGAGAGTATTTTTAATGTTTCTTAAAATATTACAATACACAAATACCATATTAAAGTCTACTTATTTTTTTAAAGGTAAATGGCAAATTTTTAAGAATTTAAAATCGAAACATTATTTTTATTTTGCTAAGTAATAAATACTTTTCTCTATTAATTAATAACGTCTCCACGAATCCTCGATGTAAAGTTTTGCGCGCTACAATAATTATATTTACTTGACTTAATCTAGTTGGTTCAGTCAGTATTCATTATATATATATATATATATATATATATATATATATATATATATATATATATACACTATCAATCGCATTCATGCGATTTGTCGTCCTCGGCAGATCGAAACCTAATGGGATTGTAAACATTTGCGTATGAAGATCAAATAGAACATATCTCTAGTTAGGTGTCGCCGCGTCACAACTACGTTGTCGCAGATATTGCGTCACTAATTGCATTTGTTGGGCCTCGAACTTGTCACGCTATTTTTCAGTAAAAAAAGTTTCTCACGTATTTAATACCGTTTTACTTTTCTAAGCCCACCGGGAACGTTTAATACCGCGCTGGGAGTAGCGTCGTGGTATACACACTCGCCGATCGCGGATCGAGGTAATTTATTTAAGATTCGCCGCCACGCTTGTTTATGGGACGGACACACGCTAATCGCGCGGAAATACAGAGAGAAAGAGAGAGAGAGAATGGCAGGATGTTCGCCGTCGTCGCCGAGTTCATCCGGAAAGCCTTCAAGATCCCGGCGATTACTCCGCCCGGGTTTTTGAAATTAGCTCCGCCACCTCAATGTGCCCGAAGTAATCCCCCATTTATTCCCTCGTTCGGCCACCTTCTTTCCACCCTTGCGCTCCACTTCACCCTTTCATCCCTTCGGCCAGCTGTAATACTTTTTAATAATGAAAATCTCGTCTGGACGGCATATCGCCGCCGCGCCTGTAAAGACGAGAAGGAGAGGTGAGCGAGAGAGGCCACCCGCTCGGGAACTTTTTAATGAGCGAAAATGTAGCCGATATACGGCCAACGGCTCTCGGGAAATGGGATGAACAGCTCGTAAAAACACCATCGAGTTCTCTCGTGCCCCCGCCCGAAAAAAAAGGGGCAGAAAGGGGGCAGTGGGGAGAGTAGGAGGAGAAAAGTTAATATCGAACTTTGGTCTATCGCTCTCTCCGACGAGGTGAAATTCTGGCGGTGTGGTATTAAACTTTCAACCCCGATGGATGCGCGCGCGCGCGCGCGGGCGGCACTGGTGGCTGCGGCGGCGGCGGCGGTGGTTTTGCCGATTTTTATCAGTTCCCATCCGGTAAATAAAGTCTACGCTTTCGCGCCCCCGCGCGAGCACTTTCCGCGCCTGTTTTTACAATTACTTCGCAATATCGCGAAAATCTAAGGATTTCTGTCACCTGTAATCATCTTCCGTGCCTACGTAAAGTCGCGTCGCCCCAACCCTTATTCGTGACAATTTAGAATGCTTGTTATTTTATCATTTTCCTGACGGATCGCGTCACAATTCGCGGCTGATGGCAGTCTCGAAATTTAGAGCAGAGCGGGGCGGCAGTGCGCCGATTCTCTCGCAATATAATTTTATGGAATAATTGAAATGACATAACGATCATTTTGTTACGTGTTTTCGACGAATCGCCGTTCGATCCCGAAATTGCGCGTTGGCAATCGAAACGCGAGGCAAAAGGAAGCCGCAACGCGTGCTGTTTGATGTTATTTAATAATCAGTTTGCCCAAACATACGTATCACGATACTAAAGGTGACGAAAGTGGAATTTGGTGCTTAAATATAATTAATATTTGTCAATAATAACGTAGTTTACACATACGTTTGATGATCAATATTTGTCTGACAAATGTGTAATATATTCTTGAGATTTATGCAAATTTATATTTAGCACCAAATTTACGATAGCACAAGATAATATTCTTACGAACGTTGCTGTTTTTGCATGTCACTTGAAAATACCTCTGCTTTCCGCCTATTTTTTACTTCTAATGTGTGCCATGCGCGTTTTCTTAATTCATAAAGTGATAATTTTATTCACATAAACTTGTTCTTAAATAACCGAATTTTTTAAATAACTTAATTTAGAAAACTGCTCATTTGGGTCATTAGAGCGGATTGAAATAACTATTCAAAGCTATTTATAATTTAAATCCGATAATGTAGAATTCAAGAGCCATAATTGAAACCCATTTTCGCAGATAAAATCGGGGCAAAAAACCGCTCAAGCTTTCCATTTGTGATTGTCCATTTGGGAGCGGCGTTTACCGGCGGAGAACGTGTAAAATGAATACGCGAAGATTATGTTTGGTAATGTAATGTAAAGTTTGTTAAGCGAAACGTGATGTGTGTTGCGTGATTCATATTTTTACCCGTTACATTTGCATAGCGGCGCGCAATTATATTAACGCGGAACTACAAGTCCATTTAATAAAGTGAACAAACGCGGGACTTTTTTGTACGCGCGACGATATTAAATTAAATATAGGAAGCGGAACGAGATATTATGTTCCATCCATTCTCTCTGTGCTCTCTCTATACAATTAGATTTTATTAATTATCACGAAAACTTTCATTTTACTCTACATATAATACTGTCGCGCGTCAATTAATCAAAATGCAAACGTAAATGTCTGTAATTAATATTGGAAAGTAAACGATAATGCGACGCAAATGTATTGCAAACAACTTGTTTATAAAATTATCAAGCTGCTTATAAAGCACAAGATGCTTTGCATATTAAATATTTTATTTTAGTGCACGTATTAAATATTAAACTTTTGTACAAGTTACAAATTTGTTTATAACGCGTATCGAAAATAATGGCATTACGACTAAAAATTCTCATTTATCTTGCATTTCTCTCGCGCGTAATTTTATCCTTCACTCCCTCCATTTCGTTATGACATTTCAGCGTTTTCGTCATACTTTGGCCATCAGTCAAGCCCCATTTCTCACGGGCCACCTAGCCGTTTTTGGAAAACCCGCCCTACCTCTTCCAGATACTTATCTAAAACTATGTCAATTAAGTCGGGAAAACTGGGATCAATTATCGCGAGCTGTGGAGCTTCCGAAGCGTTTTTCCATTTTGCGGCCCCGACAAGTGTAAGTACACCGGTCGCGTTGTAGCTGCGCGCGCCTCATTTGCATCGTCGACGGAAAAGTTTCTCGTTCGACTCATTAGCGTCGTAAATGCACGACATGGCCGTCGGGGCCGGTTCTTGCGAGCCGAACGAGGATGGCCGAGCAATTCACTTCGCAACTCGGAAGTTGACAAATCGAATTCTACGCTTTCGATCAGAATTATTCGTCTTTCGTTCCGTTCTCGCGATTTACAAAATCTCGCGCAGTTTATTCTCTTTTATAGTAACAGTCATTGCGAGAATTTCTAATTTTAGAATTTTAGATTAATTAAAATATTCTCGCTAGATATTAAATATTGAGCCGAAGTGAAAGATATTTTACGTTCATGGTTTTTTCTTCGTAATTTTAAAAAATCTTAAATTTCACGAGAGTTCATAATTATTAGAAATTTAAAGTTGAAGAATGATTATAAAATTGCGTTATATTTATTTTAATATACATCTCGATTTTATATTGTTTAAGCGCGTTTTCTGAAAAAGGGGATATTAGGTATTACATACTGATTATTTTTGATTTATGGTTAAATGCGTACCGTAGTAACATTCTCGATGTCACATTATTATGCACCGTTTGCACCCGTACGTTTTTATATTACAAGAATTATAAGGACAAAAGCGCGAAATACAAAAGCGTGATATACGATATATGTCGCGGCATTAATAATCCTGAATTTTATTTCTATATGGTACGCGCGGGATGGATTTCTATCTCTTTCTCTCTCTCTCTCTCTCTCTCTCTCTCTCTCTCTCTCTCTCTCTCTCTCTCTCTCTCTCTCTCTCTCTCTCTCTCCTCTCTTTTTCCCTCGCCCGTGCTCGGTTTGGTCGCGTGAAATGGAAATCATTTACCGGTACGCTTATTGCCGAATGGAGGGGGGGGGGAGGGGGGGAAAAAAAACGTTCGTTCCAAATCACGTGCATCGGCTGTACGTTAAGTTACACCGAAATATCAATCGTTATATCTTCGCGGGCCTAATGCGGTGGTTCCATTAAATGGAAACGAAGTGCAAAAACGGAGTTTCGTTCTTGGCTCGATTATGCTGGACCCTAAAAAATAAAATTATTCGAAATATGAGACTTCCTGCACCACCCGACCTTTTTCGCACTGTGGCACACGGATACATTTTACTAGATGGAAGACTTTAGTTTTTAATTGACCGCTTGTCGCGCTTGTCACTTTTCCAGGATAATGATTTTCCTGCATTATTGGGTTTAGAATAGACAGATGGGAAGTAAAAATCGTTGGAAGAAACATATTTGGGATCCGCGCGCAGAATTAAATTCCTGTTCAATTCACATAGCGCGGCTGAGGAATCGAGATTAATAAAAGGATCGGATAGAGGGGATTTATTCTCCGCGGGAAAAGATTTTTCCATTGTTCAAGTAACTAGTACACGATTCTTATTCGCGTAAATAACTTGGGGTGAGATTTTTTACTGAAGGAACTTCGGGTCGAGCTGTCGGACTGGGCAGTGATCGCTTTAATTGAAATCCCATGTCTTTAATCTGTTAATTCAATTAGCTCGCTAAGAAATCTCTATGGGATTAAACGGACTCGCGCTATAAACGCGCCATTGATTGCGGCAGATTAATGCTCGATGATGCAGACGGCGGAGTGTTCGCTTTGCGACGGGATCACGGCGAAATGTCATCATAAGTGCAGTTTGTGTACATGCATGTATGCATTAGCCGCTTGGCGAAGCATGGTAAGCAACCCTGTCAGTTTGGGGGCGCGTAATAACCAAGTAATTGAACTGTCCGAGATATTGCAACAATAGTTTGGTGCCCAGGGGTCTCCCTTCGTGCTGGGCCTGTCCCTCGGACCCTACCCCCTCCCTTCCCCCAGCCCCCCGCTCCACCGTTTTGTCTCTGTCCCCCGTTCCTATCTGTCCTATCGACAGTCGCTCACGAGATGGTCCGTCCATCTCGTAACGAACTTCGACGTTCGCAGCTTAAATGGAAATTTCGTGCGTCAAGCTTCGGCGATGTCTCTCCTCTAAATACGTTGCTCGCCGAAATCGCCTTTGACTTTGTCGACAGTTGCACCTTGGGGCTTCGGGTTGCGTGTACGCCGGAAATGGACACGCGAAAATACATTCACGCTCGCTCTTCGACAATAGCTCGCTGACAGTTTCGTCTCAACGACGATATCCACCTTTACTCTCGCGACGTTAATTTCGAGATATTCGCGCGAACGTCACATCAATTCAACGAGAGGATCATAATCTCGCTTCACCAAACTCTTCCTTCGGCGCCCGCCGCCGACTC
Source organism: Monomorium pharaonis (assembly GCF_013373865.1). NCBI lineage: Eukaryota > Metazoa > Arthropoda > Insecta > Hymenoptera > Formicidae > Monomorium > Monomorium pharaonis. Next base: position 2,791 of record NW_023415444.1, on the reverse strand, counting down.
TCCAATCGCTGTTCCGCCAATCGTAACGGTCCTAGGAGGAGAGCTTCGAGCTTTCTCGTCGATCGGGCATCCGCCCGCCGGAAGATAGCTATCGCTCGGGCAATTAGACGGCTCCACGCGCTTACCATTCGATCAATCCCTAATTACATTTACCTGTAGCTGCTGCATCATCCTACCCTCGCTTATCCGCCCCTCTCTCTCTCTTCTCTCTCCTCTCTCTCTCTCTCTCTCTCTCTCTCTCTCTCTCCCTCTCTCCCTCTCTCTTCAGCGCCCATCCTCCACCGAGCCACTCTCGACGGGGGGTGCACACATGCACGCGTCTGGTCGATGAGGGTACCGTATACACGGCATTCTCGAGTGCCAATCGCGATGTGGTATCCGTTGATGCGTGTGCATGTGCCCAGGAGTGTGTCTGCGAGTGGTCGCCTGTGTGCTGCTGCGAGCCCAGGCAAAACACGTCCTCTACGACGTGTCAATACGACGAGTCCGCACGAGTGCGCGACAGGCGCGAGTTGAAGGAGCGGTAAAGGATCGTGTGCCGTATCACGGGATCGGTTTCTCACGAAAAATTTTTATCGCGTCGATCGCGTTTTGCGAAATAGTCGCGGCAGCCCGCTTCGTTTCCATCGGGTTTTTTTCTCCAAATTAAGGAATGTAAATATAAAGAAAAACAAGTATAGCTTTTATACCATCTTGATTATTGTTGTGCATTTGATCGTTTGTTTAAATGTTCATGATGCAAAATCGCTAAAGAGCACGTCTTGTATATACGGATGAATATAACGCGTGGATATACGCGAGTGTCCGCAGTGTGTTGATCTCGCGTTTATGAGCTCGCTAAGCCTAAATGACTGCGCGGATCAGTTATTCCTGCGGGATTAATCTGGCTTACGATTCACGATGTATAAAGCCTACGCGTTAGATACGTCAACGTAATGAGTAGAAAAGAATTTTATTTGAACGAGATTATACACGGTTTACATGCAGCGTCCGCGTTAGGTAATGGACAACGCTGTTGTTACGCGTCAGGCAGAGCCATACTGTTTGTTGACATTGTTTAACATCATCAATTAGTATAATTAATACAACTAATGCGAAAATATATGTATATCGTGCTGTGGCACTACTATTCGATTCCATTCCGATTACGGGACACCGATGCTGCACCGGTGTACAGTAAGAGTGGGGGAGGAAGGGGGGGGGGACTAGTGCAATCAGTATATTCCGATTTGGCTCTTCACCCGAGATGTTTGCTTACCTATAACTCTAGTACGCGGGTAATCGAAATAGCCTACCCGCGCCACCTCGTATGCCATTAAGCTTATTTGTAATTATGTAAAATTAATGGACACACTTCATCGCTATCATTGACAAATTTGGATCTGTATTATCTGTACATCTGTATTATATTACCGGGACAGCGAAAAGCTCACCGCTTGTCGACCGCATTTGTTATGCCCTCGACAAAATTATACTATCATATTGATTGTCATTTCCACAACAATATTATTAATTTATGAAATTGCTCAGTATAATGATGATTATTAAATGTGCCATTCCCTATTTTTTTTTTTCAAGTGCGAAATTTTTAGGAGCAAATCGATGAGAAAAGTAATTAATAGACGCTACGGCAACATTAACTTTCTTGGAAGACACTTTCTTTAACTGTGATGACAAAATATGCCGCATTTTGCGGCCAGAGTCGCAGTTTACTCGTTGTTCGCGTTCCTAAGTTGAAATTCCGCTTAGCTCGTGCGATCAGCACGCTAAGGAGAAACCCTCGCGTGTTATCGTGGACCAACAGGCACAGCAATTCGCAAAGGGTTGATAATACGTCGACGGCGTGCCGACTAATTAGAATTCGTCGTCGACGGTACCCAAGCAAGACGCGAGTAAATTAAACACACGGGTACTACGCCTCGAAAAATCGCCTGGGCCATTGCAAACCGGAAGTTACGCAAACTTCAGGCGCTGCTTACGTAAATAGCACCTAAGGGGAAAACTTTGCTGTACGCGGTGGAGTAAATCATCTCGAGGGCCTCCTTTTGCCGTCGCAAAAATAAATTTCAATTGGAATTAATTTGAAACTATGGAACAATATCAGGGGGGAGAGAGAGAGAGAGAGAGAGAGAGAGAGAGAGAGAGAGAGAGAGACTCTGCGATTAATTTTCGCGCAATTATTATTATACAGAATTTGGGTTGCTACGCGTGAAGAACATATTTTGCTGAAATGTCTAAAATTGAGCTATATATATACAGATTTGAAAATAATTTTGTTGGGTCGTTAAAATAATTATGAAGAGAAAACTTTCAAAATGCTGCAAAAATTTTCGACATTGTGGCCACTAGTTTCAGCATTCTACATAATTATTTTAATGGTCTAAAAATCATTTTTAGATCTATATCTAGCTAAATTTTTTATTTATTTTAACACGACATTTCAATAAAATTGTTCCTCGTGTATGTATAATTTATTCATTATATTTGTAAACAATTTTAATGATTGCATTATAAAAAGTGTTTTTAACTTTTATTTTCAGATAATATATACAGGGGTGTTTGGTAAAGATTTATGGCAATCTTTATAAACAGGTAGAGCGCATTAAACTGAACAGAAAAAGTCCTTTGCCGTTTTCCCATTTTCGCAATAGTTAACGAGTTATTGATTACACAGGTACACGAAAAAAGTGATGTTTCTTTTTAAATTAGGAAAAAATAAGCCAATTCAGCAATTTGATCTTGGATTTGAATTCAGCGAGTCAAATATATAAGGATTAATTAGTTTGATCCG
>NW_023415443.1:0-42970 GCF_013373865.1 Monomorium pharaonis | reverse complement strand
AAATAAATTTCAAATTTCTGAGACTCAGCGAGGGATACATACTCGTCGAAGATTCATGGAATGGAAATATAACTGTCAGAAAATTCAACGTAGTTAAAGAATTGTTATATATAAACTACGGATAAGCGTGATTCATCGAAATGAATTGCAAAGTTCCACTTAGCGACTTAAGATTCCAATTGCGGGAGAAGTGACACGCGACTTATAAAGCACAGTCTCGCACATTAACTCTTTTTCTTCCACACGCGAACTTTGACCGGATTCAAAAAGTATCTTTCCTCTTTTTTTTCTCTTGCAAGGCGAAGATTGCCGCAGTATGCAACGTCGTCAGAAACCGACGTCGGTTGCGGCAATGTGTTGCCCCTAACGATACGTGTGTTTAATCGAACTATTTGTTAATTACCACCGTGCGCGCACTATTATTAGACTTAATTCCCTTACTACGATTTTCGATTTAATGTAATCCGATTTTTGAAGAAACCCGCGAGTGTCAAAACTTAAAAAAAAACTGTATATCAATTTAGGAATTAAATATATAGCATATATATATAAAACATATTAAATTATTAAAAATTATTTCATCACACATATGTACATATATAATATAATAGTAAATAATATAATATAAATGTATATGCATACAAAATATGTAGATTTTCATTAAAATTCAAATTCAAAAAATTAGGAACGTGGAATAAATAATCTTCTTCACGATATTAATTCCAAAAATTATATCTTTGTCAAAAGATCCAGTATAATAATTCTAATAAAGAAAAAACCTTAAAATAAATATTCAAACTTAAATTCAAGAAGAGGTTTTTTTCGATTTTTCTTCTTATCGTTAATGCCTTTTTAATCTGATATAAGTATAAAAATATGTAATTGCAAAGGAAATTAGAAATGTAGATACATAATAAAATGCACATTAGAATATTTTACGCGTGACAATATCTGTTTGCGTATATGTATGTATATCTTCAGAATGATATAATGCAGCGAAATGGAAGATTCAGTGAGTACATTATTCTATATCAATTTGCAAACGGAATTCTCTTTTTCCGAATGAATCTTTTCTTGCTCTTCGTTGCATTATCTTCGTTGTTCTGTATATAAAAGAGAAACGTATGACTGTCGTTATTTAATTGTCCTAAATCTTCTTGTGTTTATTTTTATTTTTACCAATCAATTATTTTAATCTCAATTTAACTCACGCTTTATCTTTCTTAAATTTGTTTAAAAAATTTTAAAGAACTGAGATTAAAGTTAATCTACGTTGAGATAGAATATCATTCTATCCTGTTGCGATTATGACGGCCTAAAAAAACTCGTGGAATTAGAACTTGAACTCGAAACATTAAATTTTATCTTCCAACATTCATAGAAAAATACTTAATGTTTTAAATTCTAAATTCCACGAGATGTTCGAGACAATCTAGCCCATCAATTACCACAACAAGATGACAAAGATATATTAATATTTGTTTTTACCACAACGTGATAAATTTTAATCTTGGTTTTCTTAAGTTTATATTAAACAAGTTCTTACAAACATAATACCTTTTTTCATTTCTCTTCGGTTATTATTGCTGATGAAAATTTTTATTGAAAATATCTTCAATTGATCCATTTCATCAAAATTTGTTAAGATTCATAAATTTATTTTTTAACAATAAAAATAAAATAATAAAAATAATTAATAAATTCAAATAATTATTTAACTTTAAAAAAATTATTTTCAATAAATTTTAATAAATCTTAATAATTTTAATCAAAAGTGGTTAAATTGAGAGAAATTTTCAACAAATATTTTAATAATATATGTCCATTATGAATCCCCATTGAAGGTTTTTTAAAGTTATAAAAGATTCTTTATTTCTTATTCCTTCCTAAAAACTATACTTTATTTTAGTTTTTTCTATAAAGTACAGATATTTGTTTTAAAAAATTTTATTCGAGAAATTTTTATAAATCAAAGCTTTTCAATAAAATTAATCAAAGCTATAATTATTTCTTCAATGCAGATTAACTTTAATTTCTTAATTTCTATTTTATCTTTTTTTCTGTTTTAAGAATTAATCAGCGGTTTGCTGGATAATGAATCGACAGTACTCTCATTATCAACTAAATATTTAAATAATTTATAATTTGCAATTTAATAATTTGTTAATTCGATCTTAATTTAATCATCTTCTCTAAATGTTAAACAAAAAATCAATTTTTCTATCTTTATATTTTTTTACGTAACGCAATACTCAAAAATAATTGAAGTTATGTCCGTTTCTATCCGTGTGGATTAATTTTAATTCTTTATCTTTTAATAATAATTTAATTTTTAAAAATCTTAAAATTTTAATGTTTTTATTTTATATCAATACTATAATCATATATAATATATTACAACCTTAATTACTTTTTTCTGTATTGTGATCTAACATTGCTAGTATTGTCCACATGAAAAGTGATAAAAGCTAATGTAAACAACCTATGTTAAATTAAACGTAATCACGTACGACGAGCCTGATAGAACAACCTCGGGTAGAGATAGATATAAAATCTATGCGCAATCCCTTGTTTTCGCGGAACGAGAGATGCGCATGCACGGGGGGATCCAGATCCTGCGGATGATGATTTCCAGCGAACGACCGACTCGGCGCTCGCGCGTGGGCAATTAGCAAAGTCGCTAGCGGGTGTAACAGGCCGTGCCAACGGACGGCGCCGCGCGTCCTTCAAATGTTCCCTATCGATTCTCGCGGGTATATTACATCGCGACTCGCGCCGAGGCATGCTAGTCGACGCTATCACGTCGGCAATCGACGTCAGTGACAGTGCGATCGTCGTCGGATTGGATACCGAGGAAGATTCCCCGTGCGAAGTAAGGTCCGCGTTCCTCGTGTTCCTCTTCTCCCCTCCGCGTTTCCCCCTCCTGAACGTCCTAAACGTCGATCTGCGCGCGAATCGGACATTTTTTTCACTGGGTAACGAGGGGTCTTCGGATGGGGGTGGTGGGGGCCTTGTAAACGCTCGTTGAATTAAATCGCATTGATAAAAGCGGCTGTTATCATTAATTTTTACAGACGGACATAAATTTCCGTCGAGGTTATTTACGCGCAAATTCAGTGCGACATATAGTGACATGCATGATACAGATATATCTAATGAACGCGCATAATGCATTTTCACGTATATATGTAATATATGTATGTATGTATGTGTAGGGCCTGTAGGGTACCCGCTTCATTTCCGAGATGCGGAAAGTGCAGAAGGTGAGTGCAGCTGGAAGTGCGAGTGGTGCCGCTGCCGCTGCAGCAAGTGATCCAGAGAGCAGCGAACAGTACCTCCCGAAGCGGACGCACGCAAGAAGTCCTATTTTCGAGATGTCGACGGACGACGAGAGTGGAATGACATGCTGTAACTCGCGGCAGAATGGCATCGTTCAGCCGCTGCTCACAGGTAAACGGAAATCAGGAATGCGGCCCGCGCGTTCGAGCTAACCCAATCTCTCTCTCTCTCTCTCTCTCTCTCTCTCTCTCTCTCTCTCTCTCTCTCTCTCTCTCTCTCTCTCTCTCTCTCTCTCTCTCTCTCCTCTCCACCTCCTCTCCTCTCTCTCTCTCTCTCTCTCTCTCTCTCTCATCTGTCTCTCTCTCTCTCTCCTCTCTCGTCTCTCGCTCATCTCTCTCTCGCTCATCACTCTTCTCTCTCTCGCACCTCGATTCTTTCTTCCGAGCATCGTCGAGGAACGCGGCGCTCGTCCCCGAAACAGAGAGAACGCTTGCTTTCTCGGAAGAGTCGAATCAAGACGGCCATCCACGCGGAGAACGAAAAAAAGAAAAACCTTCCTCGAACGGTGGACATCGCGTTTTCTTTAACGGGGAGCGAAATTTGTTTCCTCTTTTTTTTTCCTTCACGTCTGAACACCGATTTCCTTGCACTACATTCGATCCCCCGAGCGTTCTCGCGCGCGTAGTCGATCGCGAGAGGCGAAAGGAGCAACGCCGACGAGATATACATGTGGAAAAAAAATCGCGTAGGATTACTCGCGTAGGATTACTCGCGTACAATCCGCGCGTGAACCATGTACACAGTGCAGAGAGAACGTGATCATGTTTGTAAATATTCCAATGGTGATGTAAGCCACGCGCAAACATCTCGGCCGGCGTATCTCTCGCGGCGATTTGTCAATGTCTCTGCTGCCTGTTTATTAGAATGTGACACGCGAGAAGTGTCGCTTTCACATGCAAAAAGACCCGCGCGAATCGCCCGCGGTATGCGCACCGCAAAACACCGTTTCCCCTAAGATAAAACATTAAAACTACGTGCAATTTTCCTGCCGGCAAAAAAGCCGCGCGCCATATTATGCAGCTGATATTTGCGCGCGATCGCAGAATATCGAATGTACAATTTGCCTTGGTAAATAGCATGGTTTGTTGCTTCTTACGTAACATTTCCTTTTACTGGTTATCATTAGTATATCTATAGTTCGCGATGTATCTATTGTGATCTGTATTCTGCATAATCTTGAGACGATACTGAACTTTTGTAGGTCTTTTATATTTTAAGTTTCGCTTACTGAAGGATGACTTGCTTTTTCAGATTTGTATCAAATTACTATGGCTTATGCCTATTGGAAGAGCGGCAAAATGAACGACCATGCCGTATTTGATTTGTTCTTCCGCAAGAATCCCTTCCAGGGAGAATTTACGATCTTCGCCGGTCTTGAGGAATGTATCAAGTTCTTGAATAAATTTCATTATTCCCCTAGTGGTATGTATTTGTTAGAGCTACTTTGTGTATATGTATTTTATTTTTTTATTAATTAGTGGTTTTTTTTTCATGTTGCAGATATCAAGTACCTGAAGTCGACTATGCCCGCTACAGTAGACCAAAGATTCTTTGATTATTTGCAAAGTCTTACTGCAAAAGATGTCACAATATACGCTATAGACGAAGGATCTGTTGTTTTTCCAAGGTAAATTTATGAAAGGCTTATTTAAAAAAATTAACAATTAGATATAGTAGTGACATGAATTGTTGCAATAGATAAGAAGCTTTCAATGTAAATAATAAGTTAAAAAGATTATAATTTTAGTTTCTTTATCAATGTAATTTTAGTTTTTTATATACTTGATTAAGTGAATTTTAATTATTTACTTAGATTTATAATCAAATTTAATTGTTGTAGAGTTCCATTGTTAAGAGTCGAAGGATCATTGATAATGGTGCAGCTCTTAGAAACAACTTTATTAACATTGGTTAACTACGCGAGTCTAATGGCAACAAATGCGGCAAGATATCGCATGGTTGCTGGAAAAAATATAACGCTGCTTGAATTTGGTCTTCGAAGAGCGCAAGGACCTGATGGAGGATTAAGCGCGTCTAAGTACAGCTATGTTGGTAAATACTTTGTTTTACTCACTCTAGTTATGTTGATTTAGTTTGACAAAACATGTGCTCTTATTGCATGTGCATTACAATACATTTAATGTTGATGAAATATGTAATTATTTTTTTATACAATGTATTTTGAACAATCAAATTTTTATTCGTGAGAAACAAAATTGAAAACAAGTTTTAAATATATATCTCTACAGTCTGCAATGTAATATATAATGAAAATGGAGGTGTCTACTAACTACAATCAGCTCATCATTTTTAAAACAAATTTGTTATTATAATTTTTAAATAGAACTATTTAGCAATGTTAAATAGAATCATTTAGATTTAAACAAATTTATTGCATAAGAAATTTATGTCAATTGCAACTGGTATCAATTGCTATTTTTGTTCGCACACGGTTATTATACTAATTATTGTGCATGGCAATTATACAGTATTGCAATGGCCTACATTGCGAAAGTATGGACATAAAAATATATAATGTAGGAGTTATTGCATATAGGTTTTATTGCATGTGCATTATGTATACAATATATTTAATGCTGATGAAATATGTAATTATTTTTTTATACGATATATTTTAAACATTCAAATTTTTATTCGTGAAAAACAAAATTGAAAATAAAAAGGTTTAAATATATATCTAAATATATATAGTCTGTAATGTAATATATAATGAAAATGGAGGTGTCTGGTACCACTCCAGCACCCTTACACTATACTTAACAATTCACAAAAGTGAAATCAATACATTGTTCTACTCGGTGCCAGTTGGTACTACCTAGGTGATGAGTAACAATTTATGAGGTCAAAGGATATAGTTTCGATTTGATGTACGTGTACACACACACACACACACATACACACACACACACACCTACTGTCTCATGGAACTACTGAAAATAATTAGCTGCCATTTTTTAAAATACATTGGAAGCAAAAAAGTAGGATTATCTTTTAATAGAAAACATTTAGTAGTTTTATTTATGTGATGTAATTTTATTACATTATGAAGTAAAGACAAGAAATATTTTTATCATTCAATACATATTTCTTTAAAAAATAGGCCACTCGCGCACATCGTCAATTTTTGTAAAATATAATTTTTTAAATATAATTTTATCATTAGATTTGAATCAAAAAAAGTAAGACTAAAATTATTTAAATTTCATTTAAATTGAACAAAAATCTCAAGAAACATGAGAAATGGTGTCTATTTTATTTTTTGCACTGAGAGCACAGCGAGGTTTTAATATACTTCTTTAAAACAATTTACTCTATTATAGGTGGGTTTGATGGAACTAGTAACGTCTTGGCTGGAAAGCTGTTCAATATACCTGTCTGTGGTACACATGCACATGCATACATTACGTCTTTCACCAGCATTAGCGATCTGCAAGGGAAAGTAAGTGCATTTGATAAGAACTTTCTCTTATCAATTAATAAATGAATTAAATATTTAAATTCTGTGGGAAATGTAATCAAAAAGAAGAAAAAAACTAATGTATTTGTTTTTCTTGCAGACATTGGCGCATAAACAAACGGGCGACGTTTTAGATCTATTGGAACTCGCTTTTAAGCATCGCGAAGCTATTGCTGACGATTTGGGAGCTTTAGCCTCGCAAGCATCTAACGGAGAATTGGCGGCTTTAATTAGTTATGCCGTCGCTTTCCCAGAAAGATTCACTGCTCTTGTAGACACGTACGATGTTAAGAGGTATGTAGTCATCGCACGTTTATTCAATATTTTTAATTTAAATAAAAAGCTTGACATATTAGTTTTTGAAATTTGAACTTTGTGTATTTTGCTTATTTTTCTATCGCACTCATGTCACATCAATCTTTTGCATGGAGTTTACGTAAACTTTTTTGCTTATACCTATTTTTTTGTATTAGTTATTAGTAGACTGTATGTTTATGTATATGTTTCGCTAATTAGTTTGCTGTTTTTATATTTACATTTATTTAATATTTATTGTAATAATTATGTATAAATTTAACAAAAAATATATAAGGGCAATATAGTGTAATTAAATCTTCAGCAAAAATAGATAAAAGTAGATTATTCAAAGTAAAGTCAATTATTTTGAATAAAAAATTAATTAAATTTAAAGATAATCCTTTAAAGTAAAAAAATTATTACAATATTGTAAGCTTGTATTTTGTGACGTGCACACATAAATTGCGGTCAGTGTATTAGTTTTTTATACATATGTATGCACTAAAAACTATTTGTAATATATAATTAGAACAGTTTTTACATACATAGATTATACGCATAGATGCAGTGTAATTTGTAGAAATGTAATTACGATTCCGAAGGTCAAGTATTGTATTTTATTTATGTTATAAGATCTTTTTTATCTCATTACATATTTATCTTTTACCTATACAAATAGAAAATAATTAAATTCATATTTTAATTAAACAAAAGTATATTAATTTAATTTTATTAGCGTTATTATTTGTCATCGCGTCGCGCGAACACATGGCATGACGACATGCATATACACACTTTTAGCCTAATAGCAGTGTGTTTGTAGCATTGAGACGTCTGGCAAGGGGCAGGCACAAGTGGCCAGCCTAAATGTAAAGAATAAACTTCTAACTAACGGGTCCAATACACACGCCCAAAACGGTGTAAGAAACAACCCATTTATATCAGAATCGACTTCGCAACTTCACAAGAATGGCTTTTTAAGACGAGGCGAATTGGGTGAGCTCTATGTGAGGTACGATATCGCTCTGTTTGCCTGTTTTGCAGAATGTGATTTTCCCTTCCCCTTCTTTTCATCAGATCTACGCTTTGCAAACTATATTTTAATTTTTGTCATACCAAAGCCTACATCGATATCCTTTAATAAATAATATTTTAATAGTTGAAATTACATTTAATGGGATATATAGAAAGTCAATTTTAAAGTATTTTAACAATTTAAAGCTTCTTTGAATTGTTTAATAGCTGATATGATTGATTTAATTTCTTTCTTTATCTTTCGCTTAGAAAATGTTAAATAAAGAAATATTCTGTAAAACGGGCAAATTGCAAATTATGTTATCTTATCATGTTACTCTTCTGACGTGCCATAATTAGATATAAAACAATCAGAATCTTAAGCCTTCGGCACACAATACGATTTTTCATGCCAGATTGCATACAAGGCGTCTTATTACGTGTTCTGATTAGCTCAGATTATGTTACTAATCGCAAACCAATCGTAAGACGCCTTGTATGCGTGCTAGCATGAAAAATCGTATCGTGTGCCGAAAGCTTTATTTTTCGTTAGAATTTAGTTGTTAGTCATTATATACTTGTAATCTTATATAGTGCCCCTCCCAATTCTGCCCTTTAATTCTCTCGATAATTGATATGGGCACATTCCACATGTAACGCAAATATTTTGTCTTGCAAGAGTTTATCTACAAAACACTACTAAATTAAAATATTACAAAAGAAACTATATTACAAAAAACAACTAAAAAGTAAAAATATATATTTTCAAAAAAATAAATTTACTCCAATAATCTCAGTGCATTGATACTATCAATTGACTATACTTGAATGTTTGTTGTTAGAGTATCAGAAAATTTTCTTTATTGGAAACATTTTAATAACAATATAACTGGGGTTGAAAGTTATTACTCTGTTACGAATTAACAACGAATGCACAAGTTTAGGTAGCCTTAGTTTTATTGTGTGCTTTATTCTTTGTATGCAATGTTTCTTATCTTTATTTTAAACTTGGCATTAAAAAAATAAGTTTAACTTTGCAAAGAATATAAAAGTAAATAATAGAAGTTCAAGAAATTTATTTTTAATATAAATTGAATATATTTTTAGTAACTTAAGTTATTAGAAACATTTTTTATCTTTTTCGTATATTAATTAAACATGAGAAATTATAAGTACAGAAACAAGAATATATAATTTTCAAAAATACATTGCCAAGTTTAGGCTTGATTTTATGTAATGTAGAATTACAGCATAAAAAGTGTGCAACTGGATTGCTTTTTAATTAACAATTATAGTTAATAGAAGTGTAAAGTATTGCTTATATGTCTCATACATATTTTATATGTAAAAGATGTCTCATAGATAAATATTTTACGAATAGGAGCGGTCTGTTAAACTTCTGCGCGGTCGCGTTAGCTCTGAACGACTTAGGATACAGAGCCATCGGAATTAGGATTGATAGCGGCGATTTAGCGTATCTCAGTAACGTGGCGAGGGATATTTTCGAAAAAATTGCTGTTAAATATAATATACCGTGGTTCGCAAAATTGATGATTTGCGCATCCAACGACATCAACGAGGAGACAATAATAAGCTTAAATGAGCAGGTAAAAATTTACAAATAGCAGCGGATGTAGTAACAAATGATATGAAGGATATGGATGTAAAGGATATTTTCCAGAGTCACAAAATCGATTGCTTCGGAATCGGAACGCATCTCGTGACATGTCAGAGACAACCGGCGCTAGGCTGCGTTTACAAAATGGTAGAGATCAATGACGAACCAAGGATCAAGCTCAGCCAAGAAGTTGGAAAAGTCACAATACCAGGCAGGAAGGATGCCTACAGATTATACGGGTCGGATGGCTATGCATTGATAGATCTCTTGCAAAAAACGACAGAGGAACCACCGCAAATGATGCAGAAAGTCCTTTGTAGGCATCCGTTTCAACAAACAAAAAGAGCTAATGTTACACCAACTCGAGTAGAGTCTCTGCACAAGGTATTGTGTTAATTAAAATTGAAATTAGTATTGGTTCGACCTTACTGGCCAGATTTATTCTCAAATCGATACACTACGTTTCGATCCTAGATTTGGGTCCTTATCAAGTGTGATAAATTAAGATTAATTCTTATGACTCACGCAATTTTTTATAGCATGTGTTAATTAAAATTAACCAATTTTCGGATTTTTAAATAAATTGTCTAATAAGTCTATTCTTTTTAATTAAACTTCTTGCATCATTTGTTTTGTCTCCTTTTCTCTACGTTAAAAAGGAAAGATGAATTATGCAAAAAATTCTACTGAAAATGACAAACTATTACATTAGTATATAAAGCCTTCGGCACACGATACGATTTTTCATGCTAGATCGCATACGAGACTTCTTATTACGTGTCCTGATTGGCTCGAATGATTATATTACCAATCGTAAGCCAATCGTAAGACGCCTCCTATGCGTGCTAGCATAAAAAATCATATCGTGTGCCGAAGGCTTAACATTACTGTAGATAATATATATTAATGGGTAAGATACTATTTTGCTATATTATAGCTTGCTCGTTTAGATTCCTTTTCATTTAAAGTTTAATGTTTTCTTTGCAGAAATTGATTATTTTTACTGTGCTTTTGACATTTAAAACATTATATATGTGTTAAACATATAATAAATAGAAGGCTCTGTAAACATCTAAAATTTAGCTAGTAGCTGTATTTCAAGACCGATAAATTGTCGGCGCGCAATTTATATGGGCTGAGATTATTACATTAATATATTATAAAAATTATAATTAGCAACAAGATCTAGCTGTCAACCCATATAGGGCCTTCTATTTCATCGATATGTTTAAAACGTGATGATCAGAGAAGTAAAATATTGTCATATGTATTATATATGTGTTGTATATATATTTTGTTTACATTAATTAAATTTCCTTTATTAATTAGCAACACAACGAATATAAGCAAGAATATACTTCTATAATTGTTCCAATTATTTCATAAGTGACATTTATACACATCATTATTATCGATGTTAACAGTATTATACTTGTGATTAATAAATAAAAAATTTTACAGTATATTGGAAAGATGGCAAACTGTGTCAGCCATTACCAACATTGCAAGAAATTCGCAGCAGAGTGCAAGAATCCCTCAATACGTTACGTAACGATCATAAAAGGAACTTGAATCCCACACCATATAAGGTAAAAATTGTTTAGTATTTTGAAATTTGCTAAGAATATATATATATATATATATTATATATATATTATATAATTAAAATTTGAAAAAATATATAAAATTCTAATATTTTAAATATTAATTTTGGTTAATATTAATTACTAATATTTTGAAAAATTTTAATTTGTGTATCACTGAAAGAGATACTTGCATTGTTTGTGAAATCTCGAAACATTATTTAAATGTTTTTTTTTTCTCAATGTATGTTACAGGTAGCTGTCAGTGATACTTTATATAGATTTATCGACGAATTGTGGTCTCGGAATGCGCCGATTGGAGAATTACGGTGAAGCATACTACTCTTGTACAAGAATATCGTTAACCTAGTCTCTAGCAATTATAATATAGTAATAACCAGAATCACAGATTTACTGAGGAAATGCATAATAAATTTTTTCTCAAAGAGCAGTGGTAACGTACTGTTGCAATCGAGCAAACATTTGTGCATTATAAACACGATTGCACCGTAACATATACCATGAGAGAGAGAGAGAGAGAGAAAGGGAAAGCGAGAATCCTATAAAAGATATTTTTCACAGTTTCCATTGTTGAAAATATCGAATTATATTATTATTGTAACAGTATATTTGGTAAATTTTGCGCAAATCATATAACATATTTGTATAGTTTTACACGATTTTTAGTAGGATGAGATATTTCGTTACAAAAGTCTATTTACGAACAGTAGCTTTTATCGCGCATACACATATACGTATTCTTAATCCTACTTAAAAAAAGTACAAAATAGTGTACAAAAAAACACGTATATGTGTGTGATTTTAGGCATGCACAATTCAAATTTCCGAATAATGATTAATTTTTTAGAAATAATCTAGGTTAAATATATGTACACACGATCAAAATATTTCAAAGTATAGCAATATGTGGTAATGTAATCGTTTCACAATTCTTTTTCGATTGCATCATTGTGCGTTACTGGTCTTTCTCTTTCTTTTTTAAATATTTTCTTTCCATCTTTTTGAAGATTGTTTATTATAGTGGAAAGTTATAGTATAGTGTATGTATGTATGTGCGTGCGTGCGTGTGTGTGTTGTGTGTGTGTGTGTGTGTTTGTAAATTTTATTTGTATTATTATTATTGTTATTATTATGTATTTATAATTGCTGAAGACTGCTTTAATAATATTCTCGTATAAGAGTGATACATTCGATATATTTACCGTTGTTATTTACACAAATGTACAAGAGCGTGTAAGCATAAAATAGTTATACATATTCATAATTTTACATGCATGTGTACAATATGTATAAAAGTATGTATTGATGTACACACGCGCGCGCACACACACAAACACTAAGAGAAGGAAAAAAAAGAAAGGAAAAAAATGTATTATATCAGATTAACATTTGACAATTAATGAGCAAAATTCAAAGTTAATTTCGTTTATTACTTATACGTTTTAATTGACAGTTACAGTATGTAGGCCGATATATATGTAAATAATGTGTCCCAACAGATTTTTGTCCGAATATTTATTCAAGAAATGGTTTATTATATATCACTCTTCGAGTAATTTTATCAATATTATGCTATTCTTAAGATTAATCTATGATAAATCGTTTTAGTTCTACAGCTATTTGTTTTTAATTGTAACTTTACTGTATACTTTCAACATAAGATCTGTTATCCTTTTGTAATGTTCATTTACAATACATCGTTTATGGTATATAAGCATAATTGTAAAATATACTCGTGTTTTTTATAGTGAGAAATAAATAACATATAGCTGTTATGTATCTGCTTGAATGTCAATAATTAAATCCTCATTAGTCTTATCCATTCTGCTATTTGCGAAATGTTTCCTGAAGAGTAATTTTTTTAATTTGAAAAAATTGTGTCTTATAAACAGATAAAAATAATTACATTTCCAAGTTTCCAAAAAATAGTCGATATCTTAGTGAACGATTTATAAAATATTTACAAATAATGTTTTAATAAAAATTTGTATGAAAGATTTAAAGATATCAGTTTGCAATTTATAATTTTTTTTTCTCAAACACTTTCACACTGATAATTGTTTAGCAACTGGTGCAGTGAATATTCTTATTATTTAGAAATGAGAGATCTTGATGTAATTACGATATTTTGTACATGAGTACGTATGTTCATACATTTTATTAATGTTTATCAACAACATGAGGTCATACTTGATTACATGACATACATATTGAAATGTGCTAGTGAAAACATGCAATTATTGCTGCCAAGAAATAAGAACATTTTTAAAGAAATTATGTCACGATAGAGAGAAACCTGAGAGTGGTAGTCATCGCGTAGTTTTAGATATTTTCATCCATCAGCGTCTCTAAGTGCACAAAATGTGCACATTAAACTACGTCAAATATCTATGAATCCCGTAGGTAATGTGCATGACTTTCTATCTCCACGTTTATTTGGTTCTGTTTCATGCTATACCCGTAAATTTTATAATTGTATGCATTCATATTTTAAATTTGTTTTATGCAAATGTGCATAATCGTGTTCTATAAATGTGCAATACCACATATACATGATATAAATTCAAATATAATTGATTTGATAAAAATTCACTCACCGATTGCTATCGCTGCTGATGCTGCTGTTGCTACTGCTACTGCTTCATTTCTTTTCCGGTTTGATTCTGAAAATGTGATAAATGATTATTCTTAAACTCAAACACAAAAGCAGGTAAAGAAATGTATCACTTGAAAAATTAGTATATTTACCGAGTCGCTCCATGGATGCCGCTTTCTGCTGACCTCATCCTGCTATTCTCGAACCACACATTAATAATGATCGTCCGATACTTTATTGGGCACTCCCGATATTACGGATAATATATCACACTCGAGTAAAACGTGAACCGCGCGCGAGAATTTCACTTGGCGCGACCGTTACATTTGAAAAAATACATGAAAAGGACGGCTCGTCTGATTGGCGGCGAAAATCAACATGGCATGAAAGTGGCGTGACGTCACGTAACTTCGTGGCCGAGAAACGCAGGCCGAGAAAACCGTTTGAATAAAAATTACGCGCCGAGATATAACAAACGGAGACAAATTCGTTTCGAAAATATGAAATTTCGTATGCTCGCACGACGACTAGCACTACACTAATTCACTCGCGATATTTTACCGAACGTATCCTCTTCACACTTTGCTCGAATGCGTACGCGAACACTTCACTCGAAACCGAACGCACGATGCCTCGCGGGTCGTCTGTTAGCGCGACGACATTCTCGACACAGCACCGTACCTGCGCACAATGAATTCTCAACACGCGAGCACGCACGGAGTCGACAATGCGTCCGACCGGCGCTGGAGCGTGAGGGAAACAATGGCGGCAGCAGCGGACGTGACCGTTGGTAGGTACACTCGGCGGTACTCGGCGCTAGTCGGCGCCACTCGGCGTTGCCAAGCGACCGTTGACTTGTTGACTCGCCGCGCCTGCGCCGCTGCCGCCATGTTGCTCCGCGCTCCATGTCACGTACGCCACTCCAGCGCCGGTCAGACGCTCTGTCGACTCCGTGCGTGTCTTTGCGTGTCACGTGTTCAGAATTCATTGTGCGCATATGAGATCGTACGTAGCAGAGGTATTCATGTGTAAAGCGTGTCATCGTGCGTTTGCCTTCGGTTTCGAGTGAAGTGTTCGCGTGCACGTTCGAGTAAAGTGTGAAGAGGATATATTCGGTAGAATATCGCGAGTGCCAATT
Organism: Monomorium pharaonis; assembly: GCF_013373865.1. Taxonomy (NCBI): domain Eukaryota; kingdom Metazoa; phylum Arthropoda; class Insecta; order Hymenoptera; family Formicidae; genus Monomorium; species Monomorium pharaonis. Next base: position 27,886 of record NW_023415443.1, on the reverse strand, counting down.
AAGTGAAGTGTGTTACTAGTGCTACTAGTCGTGCGAGCATACGAAATTCTCGAAACAAATTTGTCTGATCCGTTCGTTGTATCTCGGCGCGTAATTTTTATTCAAACGGTTTTCCTCGGCCTGCGTTTCCACGAAGTTACGTGACGTCACTACGTCACTTTTTCGTGCCATGTTGATTTTCGTTCCGAGCAAAGTTTTCGTGTGCGCGTATTCGCTCGAGGAGGGTAACGCAATCCGTTCGGTAGAATGTCGATCGTGCCAGTAATGAAACTTTACTAGTCGTCACGCAATCATACAGAAATACAAAACTCTGGGAGCAAATTGCTTTTTACTTATGTTCAGTGTGCCTCGACGTACGATTCTTGGCGATTTTTTCGGGTTTCGTTCGTAACGTTACGCATCATACCACACTTTTCTGCCATATTTTCTTTTTTGATTCGTCGCCAATCAGACGAGCCGTACTTTTCACATATTTTTTCAAATGTAACGGTCGCGCCAAGTGAAATTCTCGCGCGCGGTTTACGTTTTACTCGTGTGTGATATATTATCCGTAATATCGGGAGTGCCGAATAAAGTATATATCGGACGATCGTTATTAATGTGTGGTTCGAGAATAGCAGGATGATGTCAGCAGAAAACGGCATTTATGGATCGACTCGGTAAATATACTATTTTTTCAAGTGATACATTTCTTTACCTGTTTTTGTGTTTGAGTTTAGGAATAATATTTATCACATTTTCAGAATCCAAACCGGAAAAGGAATGTAGCAGTAGCATCAGCAGCAGGAGCAGCGACAGCAATCGGTGAGTGAATTTTTATCAAATCAATTATATTTGAATTTATATCATGTATATGTGGTATTGCACATTTATAGAACACGATTATGCACATTTGCATAAAACGATTTAAAATATGAATGCATATAATTGTAAAATTTACGGGGTATAGCATGAAACAGAACCAAATAAACGTGAACATAGCATAGAAGAGACCCAAAAAGTCATGCACATTACCTACGGGATTCATTATATGTATAGTGTTCGCTTTTCAATGTGCAACGTGAGTTTGAGGTTATATCAGTAAACGAACTCCATATGTTGAAAATTGATAACACTACGTTTATTAATGATCTTTAACGATGTTATGTATCTTTGTATTAAAAAGAATACATAGTTTTTTGTATTTATATTTATATAAAATATACATATATATATATATATCCTTCCAACAAAATAAAACCATCAAGAAAGCTCTCTGATAAATTTATCTTTTAGGAAATACAAATAGAAGAAATTTTATGTAAAATGAAAGAAACTTGTGCATGAATAGATGTCTGAAATTGGATTTACACGTCTGCGAAAGTTATATTTGTACATCAGATGTAAAGATTGTTTACTGTGAGGTATGCCTCACCCTCAGCACTTAAAAACCTGTTTGAGAATCGTCAAACAAATATGTCCGGTGGTGACGTTAATGTGCACCGTGTTTGTCATCGCGATTACGATTTACATCGGCGAGAAGGTCTCGCCTGTCTTCATCTTCCTTTGCATGCAGGTGTACCTAAACTGGTACTCCGTGTACAGCATCAGCTGCAAGTCGACTCCAATGAAGGTGAAAGAGGTACAGAGTGGTAATCTGTACAATGTTGTCATTCAGCAGCAGCAGCAACGCAAGTACGAGCAACAGTCCAACAATGTTGTGCAGCCACCGGCGCACAATACGGCTTACAAGTTTTGGCACTGCGACCGGTGTCAGAGCTACATGTGCAAGCCAACGCAGCATTGCGTTTTCTGCCGCAAGTGCTTCACTTCCGGGACCACCATTGCTTCTTTCTGGGTGCTTGCGTGCTTCGCCAGAACATGGGCAACTTTATACTGTTCTGCTTCTACACATCACTGACCTGTCTGTACTCCTTGTGCGTGCTGGGCCCGTACATGTACGAGAACATCAGTCACATTGTGAAGAGCGACGCGGACTACCTCAATATATTCCTGAACTTCTGCTTCCCCGATCGCCCTGGCAAGACTACTGCATTCCCCGAGATAGCTCGAGTATACTTTTAGTCACGACGTTTGACACGCTGATGTCGATTCTGTGTATCTGTTTGGTACTCGGCGTGTGGAAGCTGCACAGTTGCTTGTCCGGCAAGCAACGTTACGTCAATGTGACGGGAAGACAAAATCTGCGGGAGATCTTCGGCAGCTATGGTCTGTCGAATATTATCTTCCCATACAACGGTCTCATAGGCACGCGAGATATTAACGGCAAATATGAACTAAAGGAAGTGTGAGACTCTAGTCAAGTGAATAAATAAACTCTGATTAAATATCTAACACATACACATTTCTTTATTATGTACTTATATAGCAATAAATACAGTCATATGTACAAACATAATTATGCATTCATACATGATGGATAACACAGAGATAGGAGCGCATTTTACAATTATCAAATAATATTTTCAGTTATTAATAAAAATTTTATAGATATTATTCTTAAAAAGAGGTTACAGTAATTTCTTTTCGAACTTGTAATTTTCCAATTAGCTCACTACTATTTTTTTTAATACTCCTCATGATTAGCAGAAATATCATATTATTGATTAGAAGTCTAATTGAGCATAAATTATTTTCCAGATTGTGTAATAAATAAAAATTATTTCTCACATTTCTCAATATAACATAAGATTTAGAACTTAGGTTTGTTGAGGCTAACCCAACATGTGTATAAGTATATATTTTATATAAAGTATATTATTAATTTTATTTTTATGATAATTTTCGGTTTCATGCTCTATACTTGATTCGATTTATTTGTTATTTATGCCTGACAGTAATATAGATTTCCTAAATAATAAATTTATTTTAATTGATTTATTTAAACTTTAATTTATTTAACACGATCATTTTTATACACAAGAGAAGACTCATACTTTTTAATTTATTTAATTTATTAATTTAATTCAAATATATAGTACATATATATATTAAAATTTATAATGATGCAAAATGTGATAGTAGGGCTCAGAATATTGTTAAATTTAAATTCAATGTAAATAATTTTATTCACAAAAAATTTTAAAGCAACTGATTCTGTGTAATTTTTTTCAACTTAAAAGGAACTGATTCTGTTTTCTAAAAAAATACAACATTAATATTATCACAATAAATAAATTGCGCTCGAGAAAGAAATGTCATTTAATGACATTTTAAGTCTTTTTCTGATAACTTCTTAACATTATAATGATGCACTTCGCCTAGTTTATTCACGCATTCTCTGCAACGCTTATATACATGCCTTGTAGAAAGAGTTACCATTTATAAAAATTATCTTTATAATTCCGTGTGCAGAAAATGCTGTGCTTTGAAGTCGCTGGGATGAATAAACAGTCCTTCCATTACCGACCATTGCGTGTGTGGACTATTTGGAGAGTATTCGCCTACTACTTCAGTCTGTCCACTAATTGGAGTACCATAAGTTCTGCCAGTAACAGCCAAGTACCTGTGAGAACGCACAATATAAATTATATATTATTCTAGATAATACTATCTTTTATTTACATTTTAATCCACAAAGAAATATACTTACTTTTCGGTATCAATATGCTTCAGCATGATTGTATCATCTCTTTCCCAAAATCATTGTGACATATCAACATCCAGTTATCGCCGGTATCACCCTCTCCTCTGGCATCCCCATAGGCAGAAACTTCCTGCTTTCCGGTTAGCGGCGAGCTAACGAGATGTGAGTGAAGATTCTTCTTTGTTGCAATATGCTCCAGTCTGATAGTATCTCCGCATTTAATCGGCATCCTATCAAGAAAATTTTGTTACAATTTGCTTGTATATAAAAATTATCGTTTTAAATGTATATAAGCTTTAGCTCACCCTCGCATACACTGCTTTCCTGATTCAGCTTTAACGAGCCAATAGGAATTACCATCTTCTTTGGCATTGGTACCTGTTACCGATTGCTGCCCACTACCACTACCATACTTTACTTCGTGGGAGTGTAGCCTCACATTGTAATCTACATTCATTAATTTCAGTACAGAGCCACAGGTTACATGCTGGGTTCCCTTGGCTGCAAAATCAGTAAAATTCAAATATAAAATAGTTAATAAAGTTCACACACTCACAGTGTTTCTTGCTTTAAGATTTCGAGCGATACGCTAATTTTCTGATTTGTATGCGATTAAAAGTACACGTAATGTAAAGTATAACGCGAATAAAAACGGCAGGAAATAAAATTAATGCCAAGATATTAAAAACGCATAGCGCACATAACACGTAAAACGACGAAAACAACATAACCTCCATTAACTTCATATTTACGGGCAAATGTGTTCCTACGAGATAAAAACGAGGAGTACCTTGAATCCAACTTATGTAAAGCAAGAGTACTGCGAGGCTTGAAAAAAGCACCATATAATCCATCTCGCGATCAGGTGCTCCTGGCAACAATTGACAGGAGAATTAAGCTATACGATAAACCCGTCACCGGCAATAGTAATTAATACATGGGGGGCGTAAGGACGTGTCAACTTTCTATTGGTTACTATCCACGTGTCTGCGTTCTGGACGATACTTCTGGATCTGACCTGACACGAATGCGATGCTCGTCCAGCTTGCACTACACTTTCCTCCTTTTCCTTTCCTAGTGAAGAGAAAGAGAAAAAAAGTAACAAATCAGTTAAAAGGAACAGTTATATTGAGATATAACGAGATTGTTTCTATTTGACATTTAATAAAGAGGAAAGAAGCGAAAAATAAAATAGAGAAAGAACCTTTCAACAATTTTTCTCTTTCCTAAATTCCTCTTCTGTATATAAAATTCCTTTTTCAATATGAATTTGCTGTAGATAATGAAATATTTTTTGCAAAATTAACAGAATTAATGCCTATTTCACATATTTCAATACAATTTTGATTTCTATTAGGCTTCTTGGAAACATTTTTGGAAACTGGGAAAAAACTGCTAAAAAAATTTTTCTTTCCTTTAAATATTTGTCGTATTTTTCAATTTTTTTTTTTCTTCGTAAAGAAAGGAGACTATTCATATAAAAACATTCATATTTCATTATTAGATCTTTCTATATTTTTCTAAAAAAAAAGAAAAACCAATTTTCTTCCTTAATTTTTCCAAAAATTAAGAACACACTACTATTTGTATTAGGAATTGGTCAATTTAAATAAAACTTCCAAATTAATACATATTTTTCAACTTCTTTTAACGATTTGTATTATTTTCAGACTAAACGAAGTAAAACAAGATATTTATTAAGAGCATTAAATCACATTTCAGCTAAATAAAATATAATTTGAAATTTTAGTTAATCTTATAATCAAATTTATTTAAACGTAATTAAACAATATTTAAAAAAAATTATATATAAAACAATTCTAGGGAAGTAGGGAGAGATAAGGAAAATATAATACACAATACATATTTATATATAACAAATATATTTTCATACCGCATTGGACCCATATTCATTATTTGAATACTTTACATACTAACAATCTTCCAATTTGATTTATAACTATTAAAACATATATATTTACAGATATGGACTCTCTCTATGTGTAATGTTTAGAGAAGTATACAAAAAATAGTCAGACAAAATATTTCATGAAAACGAAATTCTATATCTTTATATAACTCTATGATACGTGATTCAATGATGGAAAGAACATGCATGAAAAAAAAAGAATTAAGGAAGACCTAGGGCGGAATTCATAGACTGATCGTAAGTTCAAGAATCGTCTTAAGTCTAGCCACGAGCAGACTTAAAGCTTACTTAACCAATGAAATAACATATGAATTCCGTCCATAAATTACAATGAACTCAATACATTGTTTCGAAGTAAATAAACTTTACTCTTTAAGAAACGTGATATAAATTAACTTTTCTTGTGCTTGTAATGTTTTTGTACAAAACATTTAACCCCTTTATGCCTTTTTATATAATTATATAAATCTTAATATATTACACAATTCTTGACTTGAAAAATATTCTTATCAAATTAAATAATACAGACATTTGCAAAAATAGCATTCTGTTTCCAGTTTTATAGATTGGGATACAAGATTCTCCCTGGAGAGAACAGTGGAATGTGCCTTCTTTTAGAAAAAAAACTTATTCATATATCCATAAAAGAATGCAAAGAATTTTTGCATTGTCAAGGTGTGGTTTATGCATTAGAACGAATGGACGACAAAAGTGGTTACAAAATGTAAGCTGATTAGTAATCAAGTAGTTTTGGACGGGTTTTAACATAAACGTATGCTGCTATTATCACAAATATTGCAGCTATGGTGGGTAACACGACTGTGAACACCCGCTGCTTATTTTCAAGAAACTCCTTTTTCCGTTCCTTCTTCTGTTTGTTCGTCTCTTTCGTCTTTCCCTTCAACTGCCGCATATTTCAGCTGCAAGTTAATACAATTGTATTAGGGCAAACATATATTTCTTTTCTCAATTAAATTAATGCTCAGTACTCAATATACATCTAGGACATTTGTGTTTTATGCATTTCCTTTCTTTGAAATTTCTTGTCAGCTATAATTGATTATAATATTTATATACAATATTTTAAATACAACTAATATTTTAATACTTTTTAAAGATGTTAAAGCATATATCATTAATTTTTTTTTATACTTGTAAGTGAACATTAACAAACAATCTATGGTGTGTGATAAGAGTTCAAAAAACAAAAGTATGTACTGAGTATTAAGATAAACATTCATATGTTTTTTGAATCTATTTAGTGTGTTACTGAAGACGTAATCAACTGTACATATGTATAGTTGATTATGTCTTCATGAATTCGATATTAGCGCGAATTGCTGGAAAGAGTGAGAACTAAATTTCAAATAATCGTTGGAGCGAATTGAGATTCGTGTATTGAAAATATTCTAGCAGAAAAAACATCAGCGGGTGATCTTCGTCAAAGCGACAACAGTCGCGTTCGTCACGCATATGTTTTCAAGCGCTGATCAACTACATAAAACTGTACGTTCACGCGAACTTTCCAGAACAATCGTTTCGGATTCGTGAGCATCGAAATATCATTGCATACCTTCGAGGATGCACGAGACGACCAGGTACGAAAAAGAAATACGGAAGGATAAAGTTACGTTCGTCAGTTTTTGGTGTAAGTTAGATTTATGCACATGACACGTAGCTGCTATTATATCGAACTACCGTTGGCAGGGAGAGACATTGGTTTACATTGGTTTCTGTAGCCTGTCACTCACTGTCACTGCCTGTCACTGCTGCACGCCAGCCACCACTACCAGACTGGTGGCAGTCGTGGCACCAGTAGTGCACGCACTGCACGCACGTAATGCTAAGTGCGTTCCTAAATTCATCGCAGCAAGGCACGCGAGAAAGATCTTTTAGGCCGGATCTACAATAAGTGTAGTAAGCCTTAAGAATCTGACCAATTATAATTGAATGTGAGAAGAATAATCGAATATAATTGGTTAATTCCTTATAGCTTAAGGCTTACTACACCTATTGTAGATCCGGCCTTAAAATGGAATTCATCGTGATGCCGGAAGGAGACGAGGGATGAAATTCATAGACTGATATCTTATTCAAGATCCATCTTTTTCGTCCATATAGTTTGGAAACAACTTTTGGGTAATTAGCAGTCTCGTATTTAAAATCTACCAATTTCAAATACTAGACTGCTAATTTTTATTACATGTAAATGCGAGCAACGAAAGTTAAAACTTGGCTATAACATTTCGAGCGACATCGCATCGAGGACCGGTTCCAAGTTACAACTTCTTGGTAAACTTACCTACCAGGTAAGCATGTGTCTATCTTCATTTCTTTTGTTAAATAAATAAAGACAAACATATATTTACCTGACAGGTGAATTTACCAAGAAGTTGGAACAATCGATCCCGAGTCTCGCGATGAATGCAGATGAATGTGGGGTGCGGTCTGGCCCTATTCTTGAAATAGTTGCGCATACGTAAATAGCAAGTTGCGAATGATCGCAATAGAAAATCCCTAGAACGGTATTCTTGACTGTCGCAAGCAGTAACGTATACGCAATTTTTCGTGTACGATGCAACGAATGGTTCAGACCATTCGTTTCATGAGAAACGTATACGTTTCGATGGTGAAAAGCAATAGTAAAAGCCTCCACGTATTATTAGGTAAGCATATATTTTATAAATTAAAAATAGAAGTATTGAAAATTTACTACACATTGCGTTTTTTTGCAAGTGAATCCTATCAATTGAATATTAATAAAAATATTCATATTGGTGTTAGTCAGCCAACAGTCTCTCGCTGCATCCACAAAATTATTGATGTTATAACAAGAGAAGAAATAATGAAACAGGATTAAGTTTCCCAGTACGTTAGCAGAATTGAACACGTTATCCTGGAAGCACTCGCAATACATTTATATGGAATAACTCATATGCAAAAAACGTGCTATGGTTTATCTCTACAGGCGCTATCCACACAAAAATTTCCATTTAGTAGGTAAGGTGTTAAGAGAAATAAATGACGAGTAATGTAATGCATTATTTAATGTTGAAACTTGCAGAAAATAATATATATTTTCTGCAAATATGTATATATGGAGGAGTAAAAGCCTTAGTGGTGTAAGTCAATTGTTTAAAATATTAATTTGTGTGCATAGATGCAATTATATATTGTATAGATTGCATCTGTGCACACAAGTCAATATTTTTAAAAATTTAACTTAAACCACTAAGGCTTTTACTTCTCCATAATATTAAGAAAATTTTCAGAAAATTATTAATATAAAATCCTAATTTCCCCCCACAAAAACAAATAATATCATAAATTTTTACGTTAAAATGTTTTGGATTGCAGGTGATTCAAGGTATTCTCTCAGACCTTGGATGATGACTCCTATAATAGATGCTATTAAAGGTAGTCCAGAAGCTGAATATAATACCAAACAAATGAGATGTCGTGCATTAATAGAATAATGCAATGGAGTTCTGAAAATGCGGTTTAGATGTCTATTGAAGTATAGAGTACTCCATTACTCTCCACCAATAGCATCTAAAATTATATATACATGTGCTGTTTTACATAATATGTACATTGCCCAAAATGTGTCACTGAATCTAAATGACGATAATAAAGATGTAGATTTGGGATGTATAATAACAAAAATCGTATTGAAAATGAAAGAAACGTCCGTAGAATTGATCCAAATATGGCAGCTGGTAGAAATAAACAGCAATTAATGATTGCAAATTACTTCTCGTAAATTATAAGTATCGTTTATCATTTAGTATAATTTTTATCAATAGTGGATTTATATTAATTAGGAATATATTATATTTTAAGTCAAAAATTTTTATTTATTCTTACAATGTATATGAATACAAATAAAACATATAATATGAAAGAATTATATAAAAGACTTTTAAATATTATAACGTATTCTTTATGGCATGTAACATTCCCACTTTTAAACATTTATTAAAATGTAAAATAAAATTAATTCTTATAATAATCCTCTTTCTTTAAAATTTACTAAAATTCTCATGTATTTATTTATTAAAAAAAGAAACGATTTAGTAAAATTTTATTTTATAATTTTAGACGTCTTATTAAAAAAATTAAAGTAGTAAACTATAATACTTGCTTTTTCATATATTAATATTGCGTATAAAATCTTTTTAACTCAATCTTACTCAGTCTTATTAATTTCATCTAACAATTAAACCTTGACAAGTTCAAGATCACAATTGTTGCAATATATTACATGAACAATCTTATTTTTTTACTTACAAAGATGTAATAAACATGTTAGATGTAACAAACAAGACTTAAATATAATAAACTCAATATTTTTTATAATTAATTTAAATAAGCGCATCTTAGCTTTATTAATTTTGTCGATGTTTGTAGAAATGTACGTCTATTTTCCGACGTTGCCAAACGTAAATCAGTGCAATGAAAAGCGTATACGTTTTCCTCTGCGAATACTACACTTTTATGTTCAAGAATACCATGTCAGAAACGTATGCGCAATTTCACCGTTCGCAACGTGCGTATACGTAAAGTTGCGTACAGTTTCAAGAATAGGGGCCCTGGGTGCGGTCCCATGAAGCGGATTATGCGGAAGCGGAACGAGCGGATCACCAATCGCGGATCATTCTAATAGAACTCTTTCAAAGATTCCGTCGAAACGGTCCTGTGATTGGTGATCCGCTTGTTCCGCTTCCGCATAATTCGCTTCATGGAACCGCACCCTGACATTTGAAAAAGCAGAGCTCTCATGGCTATTACTTATCGCATCCAGTGTGCGAGAACCACAAGTCTCCTCTTATTCAACGAAGGGGAATTCCCGCGAACCTATTTCCCTGTCTTTCTTTGTGTACTTTTTGTTTATGCGTCTCGCACAATAGGTTATGTACATCATCCGAGGTGCGAAGGAGTTTTAGGTATGTTAACTTTCACCGATATATTTTTTGGAAATTAAATTTCGCAGTCAATAAAAGTTATTCTCACTCTTACGCTACATTTACACTAAAAAATTTTAAAGAAGTGATAAAACCATAAAATGGTTTTGGAATAAGATAAGTCAAATAGGATTTTACGTTATTCACGAGACTAGACTATAATTCATAATCATTTCTATCAATGGATTAACTTTAGTTCGTTTAATTAATTTTTCATCTCTTTCTATATAGTTTTAAAATTAGAAAAAAAACAAACAGTATAAGCTAAACTGAGTTTAAGGTAAATCTCTAGATGAAACAAAATAACATCTACAACTTTTTTATTTTTATTCAAAGATTATTAAAAATAAAATATTTAATAAGCCATTTTTATCACAATAATTATGAAATTATTAAGTACAATAATTATATTCAGAAATATGAATTTTCTCTGTTTCTCTCTTTCTCTATTCCCTGTTTCCCATTGTCCGATATTGTGCAAAGGCCTTGAGGAGCTGCAAAACATTTCTTAATGAATTGTTTTTTATTCTTCATTTCTATTCCATTTAGGATGCGTTTGAAGAGATTAACTTTATCAACATCAGTTTATCTTTATTGTTAAAAGTAGAACAAAGGTAGACTGATGCTGACAGTACTAATAACTTATCCATGAGCATATCCTTATCATGCACAGTAAAGTAGCATTGGATATATCTGACTCATGTCACTAAGGTGTTAATTTAAAAGATACTAAAAAAAACATACTTATTCAGAGCACAAAATCTTGATAGGAATTTGGTAAAATACTTGTAGAAATGGATCAAATTAATATAAGCTCTCTCTCTTTTTACTACAATTACAAAAAGAAATACAAGTTTACACAACACATTAATACAATTTAATTATTCAATTCAAGTTTTTATGCAAGTTGAATTTATTTAACTTAAGGAAAGGAAAATTAAATATATTAACAGAAAAAAATAAAAACTCATTAATCATATCGTTAACTTGTTGTAGTAAATGTATTACTTTATATAAATGTACCGTAAAACACATGTACTCTTTTGCGCAATAGTTACAACACGATACTCTCTCTTGCTACGTCCACTTTTGTTTGCTTTTCGCCAATGACTACCTGTTCATCCCAAATAGTTCATCCTGTGTCGATCCCTCATCTCATGATCTCTACACGTATTATAATAGAACCTTTTATAAAACACATATAAATACATATAAATACATATAATGAATACATATAAATATTCGCGCTTGTCTCCTTGCTTTGTTCATTGGATGCTTATAAACTTTGAAAAGAAGTGTATACCATATGCTAACTCATGACTTATCACCCTTGTCTCAGAGCTATGCAAATGATTTTTGGAGCTCAGTTATAAAGATGAAGTTCCTTATCTGTACATATATACATACATAATTTTAGCGTACATCTATTGGTTGTGTTCTATAATTTATGTTACATATACTATAGATTTTCAGTACTGATAGTGAATTTGAAACACAGCCACTGTGATACGTACGTTGCAGTAATATATTTATACAAAATTAATTTTTTGATAAAATATTGGGGATACTTTATGCTACAGGTTTATCGAATATAATTATTTAAAGGAAAACTTGATTGGAAGTGAAAACACTTTGTGTGTGCTGGTAATGCATTTTCATCAAAAATATGCTTTGTTGTAGTATAAAATAAATGGGTCCAAGTAATTAATTTCGTGACTGTAATAAATTATATTGTTAATTATTTTGCCATAATTTTATCATCTTTTACACGTTTTCAATTTTAAATAAAAAGATAAGGTATAAAAGACAAAATCATATCGGCGCTTTGTTGCAGCTTATTTAAATTTTCGATTTGATTTTGTTAATAACAGGCTAGTGAATTTTTTAAGTTTGAATATAAGTATGATTTTGATGGAAACGTATCACTGTAAGAGTCTTCGCTCTAGTCGGTTTTTCTTAAAAAATTAAAATGTTTGAAGCATAAATTTGTAGCATAAAATAACTTTCAATATCTTGAGTGTCCGCACAATTAATTCATGACTATACGCACAAGAAATGTTAATTCTACTGTTAAGAAAAACGACTATTCAACGATTATTATTTTTCTTTTAAATAAGTATTATCTTCAGCCAATACTCATTATAAATTTTAGAAAAATGATTATGGTTTAGTAAAAAAATTTTATACTCTTTCGAAGATTCGAAGAATATTATAAAATTTTATTGAAAAGAAAAGCCAGGATAAATAAATAAATTAAATTTTTATTTTAATATTTTTGATTGAAATATTAATTATTAAATCAGAATACATCTTGAATAAATACGATAATTATGATGTAAGTACTTATAATACATACAAACTTATGAATATTTGAAATAATTAATATTACTTATTCCAGTAACAATTTACAATATTTTTTGTATATACTTACATATAAAAATAAATATCACATGTTTCTAATAATAAGTGTATTTTAAGATATATATTAAGAATATAATCTTATGTTGCAGATTATCATTACTTAAAAGAAGAAAGTAAATTGAGATTTTTGTTAAAATCAGATACTAAATAACTCAGGTAGTAACTAGTTAAAAAATTAAAAATTAAATAATAATTATTTTATTTAATTAAAAATCTTTAATTATTTATTTTTTAAACATATAATATGCAAATTTTATTACCTATAATAATTATTTTCTATATTTAGGAATAATTAATTTTTTTAAGATTATAATTTTTAATATTATATTTGTGCTATTATAAAATTAATATTTAATTTAGGGATAGATTAACTTCAACAAATGATTAAAAAATACTATTTTTTAAATATATTTCTTAACATAATTCTTAAACTGAGAGCTCTGATGCATTCACTATATTTCACTTTTCTATGGTTCTGATCCTTGTCTATTACTTGAATCTCAGAATATTATTACATGTATATTATTTCATTACAGATTTGTTTCGTTATAGACAGGAGAACAGACACAGTATGAAACTTACCACAGCGAACACAATACATTTTTTCAGTCAACGTATAACGTATTATAATGGACAATGGTATTGTTATCAATGTAAAACTACATTCCAAAATTGGAGGAAGCGCAACATCATTCGAAAAATGATCACTCGAGTCAAACGGAAACGTCTGATTTTATAGACAAATCTATTAAAATATTAGCAAATAAAAAATACAAATCCTTATTAAAACAGGGTCTAATAATAAGAGATGTTCAACAGGATTACGTTTGCGTATCTTGCCAATCTTCAGTATCTACTCTTGATGATTTTTGGGAACACTCAAAAGAAGAAAATCACCAAAAATCTGCAAATGACATATTAAAAAGTTCTACAAAAGAACGAGACACGAACGGCAAAATAAATAGTATTCAAAGTGATGGTCCTGTTAATAAAGAAAATCAGCGGAACATAAAAACAAATCAAATCTTTTGGCAAAAGTACAGCCGATCTATGAGAACAAATTAACGATAGACCACTCGAACAATTCTACGCAAATGACAAACTACCAAACTATTGCAAGTGTGCCTTACGCTCTGATGCAGGAGAGGCAAGCGTATAAACAGTTCGTAATGCAACAAACATTACATTATGGACAATGGTATTGTCACTGGTGTAAATGTACGTTTCAAAGCTTGGCAGATGTAACGTGTCATTTACATAAAATTCATCCCGACATCGGCAATCAAATAACAAATTTCAATAAGTTTAATAATTTTACATTGTTAGACACGAATTACAGGAAGTTATTGAATAATGAAATAGCAAAACAAAATTACTTTTGCATACCATGCCAGTGCTCCCTACCATCCATAGATCATTTTCATGAGCATTCAATGGGGAAGAGACATACACACATGATCAGTAAGAAAAAATATATAGATGCTAATATCATATCAGAAAATCTTGCAAATAAACAAGAAGCTTTAAATAATGAAACAGAATCTAAAATTTACGATCAAGCTGTTTCTCTCAATGTCGCTAAAAATTATTTAATCAGAGATCTTCCAAGCAACTGTAAGGCAAAAAAGGAAAATATAGTTTCTTCTGAATCCTATAGCAAAGACAGTACTAGTGATAATCTACAAATTGAAAAATATATTTATAAGGCTTTTTGTTGTTTATGCGATGTGTTTATCTTTAACACTGTTATAAAAAATCATGTAATAATTGAGACGCATGCATTTATTGCATCTCAACTAGAAATCTCCAGTAAGCAAACAATGTGCATTATGAAAATAGAAGAGGAGAGAAACACTATTAAGGTAAACGGTAAATACTTAGACGGAATAATATGGCCAAAATACACGTCAACGGCAACAAAATACATTTGTGATCAATGTAATAAGACAATCGAAGAGAATGATGTAATAAATCACGAGAGAACAGTACATGAAAATAGTATGATATCGTCGATGAAATTCATTTGTAATTGGCCATTGATTGGAGATTTTAATATTGCTATTTATTATCCACTGTTTAAGTGCTCGTTCTGCAATGAAATAATACATGGTGTATTATCGTTGTCAATGCATTTTTCGAAATCTAAGCACAAAGAAAATATTAAATTAATGATTGACATTAAAAGACAGCATGATAGTTACAAAAACGTACAAATATATTTGGAGCCTATTGAATGTTTAAGTCTAATCTCTTTCGAAAATAATGGCAGAATTGTTCAAGTTAAAGAACAACCTGTAATGTATATAAAAAATCATTGTACAACTTTCAGCAAAAACATTTTATTCGATAAATTAATTTACATTTGCTTTGCTTGTCAATATACGTGTTATAAAACTAACGATATAATTCAACATTTATGTAATAAAAAACATTTACAAGACTTTAAAAATATTTTTCTCACATATAATTATATACATAATATATCTACATCAAAAAAACATAATGTAAATAAGCACACGAAGTAAAATCTTTAGTTTCTAAAGATGCGTCAATTAGCGATGGATCATCGAACTATAATATTAACAAAACACAAGTAAATACAAAACAACATTGTAATCGTAATTTGATGGGTGCAATAAATGCTGATACAAAAGTGACAGATCGCGTCAAAATAAAAACAATTTTGGTTTTTTTATATCTAGCGATATATTCGCGGAAATTAATAAATTAATGGTACCAATAAAGTTGGATACAGATTTCAATAAAAAGAAGGAAAACATTCCAAATCAAACACATAAAAACTATAATCAAATGTATAAAAGAGAATTTCTCGACTTTGAGGACATCATGTTTACCTGCAATCAAAAGAGGCTAAATGAGATTAAATTGAATCTACAATTTTTCTTATTACGTGACGATAAAATGCTTTGTCTTTTATGTAACAATTTGCATGCACACGATGCACAGACAATATATGAACACATAAATACTGACATACATACTGCAAGACTACATAAGAACAGTATCGAACATACTGAACTATTAAAGGAGTTAATAAAAGTACAATCTCACGAACATGCTAAATGTTTTGCCTGCAATATTGATGTGTGTGCAGATTCGCACAAACATAGAACGTCTGCACCTGGACAATACGTTCCAAATTATAAAGATCATATTACACATTCCGTACACAAAACCAATCGCAATATGATGCATGTCCGGGTTGAACAAATATTGAAAGAATTTCAAGATTTGTGGTACAGTATTCAGTATTTCGCTTGCGTCGAGTGCAAAGTGAGAATCAAAACAAAGATACAATTTATGAAACATCTTAGCGCCGTACACTCTGCAGTCCTGAAAAACAAGGACAATTCGATGTTTGAATTCTGTTTGACGTGTGCCACTTTATGGTACAAAACAGAAAAATATGGTATTAACATTCGTCAAAATTATCAAGTACACTGTCAGCAATCGACGCATAAGTATTTAAAGAAAAATAATGATTTTGACATATCGCTGCCTCTGAAGGATTTGCTGAGTAAGGTCAACGAAACTACTGCTAATTTGTTTAAGTTGTCGAACGACGTATTAAATGATCCGAAAGTAATTCAACTCACGAATGCATTAACGCATATCTTTAAAACACATCGATTACCTGTAGAAGTGTATATATTCGGCTCAAGGATCACTGGCTTAGCATTGCCAGATAGTGACATTGATATATATCTTAACTTTGGTAAATATGTTTAATTATATTTCTAATCTTTATACATATAAGGTGTTCAGCAACAGATGTGATAAAATTTAAGGATTTTAAATAATAATAAGTTGAAAATATTAAGAATTAAAACAAAATTAAGGAGGGGATTATCATTTCGAGAAAAAAGCTATTGGAGAATTTTTTTTTAGAAACTGCAAGCAATTTATTTAAAATTTTATAATAATTTTAAAATGTAGAACTTATAAAGAAAAATTGTATATTATAAAAGAAAATTTTTGTGTTAGGTGGCGAATGTACCGATCCTAAATTAATTAAAAACAGAAGTAAGCAAATTCAAGACTGTCTACGTACCGACAAAAACTGGGACATTGAATTAACTTTGGACACGAGTAGAACACCTATATAAAAGTAAAACATAGATTAACGGGACTCTATTGTGATCTCTCGTTTATAAATGGTCTGTCTGTGGAAAATTCTAAGTTTATTAGGTATGAGGTGTTTCTATATTTTCTATGTTTTGTATTTCCAAGAAATGTATGAAATATGTTCATACGAATATCTCTGTTAATAAATCTAGGTTTTTCAACATGGCATGTCCACTGTGCCACAAGTTAACACTCTTTCTGAAAAAGTGGCTTTTGCTGAAAGGTTTGACCGGCCCTGATGGAATAACGAATTATACCCTTACCTGGCTAGTCATCTTTTATTTCCAAGTCAAATTTCAAATACCGACTATTGCTACCTTAATAAAAAGTTATAATCGATTGAAAATCGTTTCTAGTAAGTATTTAAAAATTTATGTAAAAATAATATATTGTAGCATGTTATAGCTTGGAATCTGTAATTGAGAAAGATTTTATTTTTATCATAATAAGTAAATTACAATAATTTTATACATATTTCAATTTTGTATAATGTATGTTATATATTGTGTTATACTTTAGATTGGGAAACTGAAGTTAAGAATACTATTCTTATTAATGTACCCAAGATATCAATCGAGAAATTGCTGTCGGGATTTTTCAACTATTACAGAAAATTCGACTACAAACAATTTGTAATATGTCCGTTATTAGGCCAGGTATGCTGCAAGAGATCTTTTACGGAAGTATCGACTTTACCTGAATGTATGGTCTTGTACGTTGCACAATTGCAGAATGAACAATGTGAATATTTTCGTATTGACTCGCCTATGTGTGTGCAAGATCCATTTGATCTCTCACACAACTTAACAAAGGCTGTACAAATTATAACTCTTAAACGCTTTAAAGATTATTGTGACACAAGTTTTTCAATGTTACATCAGATTACGACTTCGCTAAAACAAAATTATAAAAATTTATAATTGTTGGTTTTTGAAGCGAGTTTTTCTTGATAACAATTATTTTTATTAATTTGGACTTTTGGACGATACATTAATAATCTATTATTTGCTAATAAAACCAATAGTTTTATTAGTTTTATTAGCAAAACATAGTATAATAAGATTATGTTATATATGTAGCAGTATTCTGATAATCTATATATAATGTTTGCGATATACATTGTAATGATGATAAGTGTATTCCATTTTCTATTGCTATATATTTTATATTCTTTAATATTCTATAATACATATTCTATAATACAATATTCTATAATACTTTAAGAAATAATATTCGAATTGTCAACATAAACCAGAACCTAAAAATCTTTCCTAGGATTTCTACATCAGTTGCTGAACAGTCGTCAGTGAATGATTGTTTAAGAAGAATATTAAAATAATAAAATGCAAATTAATTGATAATTTTTAATCTAATTTTTGTATAAATTTGATTAAGATATAATCTTTTATTCGAACAAAATATAATTATTTTTTCTTGTTTACTGATTGAGATGCAATAACTCTGTATTTAATCATTTTTTCTGTACTTGCCCAAAGATGAAAAAAAAAGATTTTTCATTTCATTTTATTTTACGAGGTTTAATAATTATAATAATTATTTTTTATTTACTGCAATGACAATTCAAAAATTGTTATTTCCAAAATGTCTAAAAGAGAAATCTGATGAGAATTTAATGCACTAAAAATGGATAATCTATAATTTATATCATTGTTATATTATAACATTTTATAATATTAATATTGTTAATTATAATATATAATGTGATTCTCTCTTAAAGTAGATTGCGATATTTTCGAAAAATACTTGATCAGAATTCTATTTTTATAATATATTTTAATATATATTTTAACTATATTGTTATAATTCATATTTTATCATTGTATTATTAATTTCTTTATGTACTATTTAATTCGCGTTTATTGCTTTATTTTATAATACATTATAATTTCGTCGACAAATTAATTTTTTATGATAAAATATAAATCAATCTTTCTAGGTGAGATAAGATATAAAAAGATAAAGAACATTTTAACATTAATAAAATGTAACATACTCAAGTATTCTGATTTATTCTCGATTCAACTTCTTCCTGTACAATATCTTGCTTCCATACATATTCTCTTACATACTTGCTTTTAATAGGTATACAAGATTGTTTGCATGTGAAAACTGCCAATACTCCCCAATCAAAGGACTTTATAACATCTTTTAAGTTAAGAAAATTTAATAGTTGTGGCATTATCTGAAAATCACATTTTTTATTTAAGGCCATGTTTCAATGTACGTTGTCAATTGCTAAAAACCTATAATATTGTTACGCGCGCTGCTCGCTATACTCTCCGTCCGCGAGTCAACTGTCGAATCGGCGATGTCGATCGGTGGCGGCGGTCAGCTGTCTGGAGCCGGGCAACGGGAATTGACAGGAATAAACAAACAGTCGTTAAGAGGCATCGAGCCAGATCGGTCGTTAATTGTAAACGCTAAGAATAAAGCTGTTCGTTAAGAGTATGGAAAAGTGTCTTTTCATTTCGCGCGCGCGCGTAACAATATATATTACGTAAACTACAGATTGATTTTCATTATCGAGAGTGTATAGCGAAAGAAATCCATTAGGAGTACATTTTATTTGATAGAAAATTATATTTTAAGGAAGTCTAAAAGTTTTTACTTTTCAGATTTTTTTATTTTATTCAATAAGATTTGGTATAACCACCCAATTTAATATTTGTGTATGAGTAAACTGTACGTACTTGAAATTCGAACTGTCTCTCACCATTGCATTCCTGACATTTTGGTATGTCCGTTATTTGATTATGTGATGAAATATAGAGCACTTTTCCTCCTCTATCATATCTGTAAAATAAATATGGATCAAATGTTTAAATTTTATTGAAATTGTAAAACAATGTGCTTCGACATTTTTATAATCGTTATAATTTCCATTATTTTTATATGCCAAATTTTTTTAGCTAAAATGTGTTATGTATATAATTTAAAATAAATCCGCAAAAAATGTTCCAAAAAAATCTCTCAGCTCAAAACAATATAATACTCCCTTAATACTTTTGCAAAGAGACGTACCTCAAAATCTGATCTGGAAAATTATCTATTTTCATACGAAATTCTGCGAACGTCTCATCTTTTTCATCGTTAGCCATTTGAAGTAAATCATCGTTAACATTCTCATTTTGAATTCCAAGTTTGCCATCTTGCAACATTGCATTGTATTTTTTAACTTCCTCTTGTTCACTTTTGGAATCGTTTTCCTCAACATTTTCTTTCGCAGTGTCGTCGCTCTCTATGACAATCTCATATTCAGGAAACAGAAAATTGGAATCGCTATTTTTCGCTGTTTCAATGCCACATGTATCTTTATGCCTATTCTTCCAGTCGTACACCTGATGTATGCGTGAGCAATAATTGACAACTTTACATTTTCCGCAATGATTAGGAGCTAAAATCCCACAGACATGGCATGTTTTTGCCCATTGCAATACATCTATGAAAACAAATTATTATTATTAAACTTTTTATTAATCTTCTATGTACTTTTATTAGTTTACAAAGAAAGCTTATATAATATTATGATTTCAGTGATGTAATAATACTATGTCAATAAAACCAATCATCAATTATGTAAAAATAATTAAAAAATTAAATATAAAGTTCAATGATGGCTAAATGCTGATATTTCTTATGTGATTTTATATACATTTTTTAATTCATTAAACTGTGCATCAAATAAATTTAATGGACTTGAAGATAGTTTTAACAAGATGTAAATTGAAAAAGAACAGTAATATCACAATATTAATAATTAATAATTACCTACTTTTTTCAAGAGTTAATTTATAACAGTTTCAAGGCTAAAAATTTATTCAGTGCATAATTTGGTAAACTTGGAAATGTATATAAAAATTGCACAATAAAAATCAGCACTAAGATTGAATAAGATCAACAATGACTGATTTAATTATTACTATACCAATGTCCGTTCTCCAATCCTCTTGTTCTACTGGTGGTTCGGCTGGATAAAAATCGTTTATTCTATTCAACTGTGACCTGAAGATCTTCAGGTTTCCATTCTGATTTGGTCTGCAACAATCTGCATTCTTGCACACAAAGATATATACAATCCTGTGAAATGTGTTAGCGTCCTCCTCGTACGGTGCGTAGATCTGGCAGAGAAACACGCAGGGATCGCCACAATAGTCGCACTCCAGGTCATCTTTGCCGGGAATGTTTTTCATATCTAGCCAAGCTGGCTTGCCGCCTACTTTACTGGGAAAGAATCTGCTTTGGAGTCGCCAGGACTCACATTTTTCCACGAATCCCAGATCAATTGCCATATTCGAGACCGTCAGGAAATCGCATACGAATGTGTCACAAAGTGTGCTGTCGATCTGGAAACAATACAGAGATAAATAAACGCGAAAATACACGAGAAAACGCATACTTACCTTGAAACATCAAACTGGACTATTGGACGCACGTGGTCTTTTGTGTACACTGCTGTTTAGATAATCTCTTTTTGAGTGTAGTTAATGTAGGAATCGTAGTAATCAGTAGAAATGGCCAATTAAAACAACACATTAGACCATTGGCGGCGTCTAATTGGCTGAGGTTGTTGTAATTCTTGCACTTTACTATATACACTCGAGAGACAATAAAAATTTAATTTTGTCATTTAAAAAACGGAAAATAAAAAAAATTTAGAAACTTATTTGATCTATTTCTTCTAGCTTTCTGATAATAGATAAATCTCCCTTTAATTTAACTTACTCCATTTTTATGGAGTCTAATCGGAGTCATTATTTGGAGTTGTCAAAATTATATACACGTGTACAATTATCCATTAGTTACCGACGGAAAGTAAATTTGAGCGCTGCCGTTCACGAACTTCAGCACCATCGTTTACATCTCTCGGTACTACGTGGTACTACGTTGTGAATGTTGTGTATATTGATACCTGTCACGCGTATACGGTTAGCTACTCGACCCAACTGAAAGTCAGCAAATTTACCTGCGTTTTTCGAAAGGCGTGGCGAGGATGACGTCCTGTTTCGAGAATATGCAGGTGCCGTCCTGCATCTGGTTCGAAGGTGGTGAGAAGAGGAACGCGCTCGTCTCGATGCTCGCGGGCATACTGGTAAATCTCATAGATTTCACGCTCACGATAGTCACGATAAACTTTTTTCGTCGACAACACAAAAAACACGCATACCTCCCACGAGCGAGTTGTCACATTATCGACAAGCACAACTGTCTCTAGCATGCTTCCTTTCTTTGATTATTTGTCAAATTTTGATTTTCTGTATAATATTACAAATATATTTGTCTTATATACATATAAAGATCATGTGCTTTCAGCGACTCTCATTTCTCGCGTTTACATTTTCCTTGTAACTAGTACAAGAAATCTTACTGAAATGCTGTTTTAGTTTTTCGTGGGATGGTGGTTTATAATAGATGCTCATGCAAAATATCCGAGTGAAATGGCAAATGCATACCATGTTTGTGGAGTATTTGGTACCATATCGCTCTTCATGTAAGTAACATTAATAGTATTATCAGTAATATATATGGAGGAATAAAGTAACAGAAGGGAGTGTGACAGGGTGAGAGATATTTTCAGCAGCTGGAAGGAGGGAGTAGGCACAAGACTTATCAAAAGTTTAAGTATAAGGATATATATTCGATATTGTGTTTGGTGTCAAAATAAGGCAGTCAATCAGATTCTTTACTTCACCTCTCGCAGTTTGTAATATCTCTCTCACCCTAACACTCCTTTTTCTGTGTATGCGTGCGTGTGCGCGCATGCGTGCGCATGCACGTGTGTATGTGTGTGTGTGTGTTATTCTTCCATGGTAATACATATATATTATAACGGAATATATAAAAATTGAAATATATACTACAGAAGAACCTCTTATTATGATTTACATTATCTACTATTGTATGGAAGCAATTAATATTCCTACAGGGTCAATTCAGTAACAAATGCACAGATAAGAGGAGAAGCTTACAATGGTGGTTGTTTAGGAGCAAGAGGAGCTCGGAGTTGGCTGTTTATTGGATTTGTTATGGGATTTGCAGCAGTAATAGCAGCCTGTTGGATCTTATTTGCCAACTTTGTAGCAGCAGGTATTAATAAAACAATTTAACATACAGAACTTTCACAAGAAAAGTGACACAAGTCATAAAGTGTCCTTATTCAAGAGAGAGCAAAAAAACTGCATTTTGAAATTATTTACAGCAGTATTAAATATAAATAACTTATAGTTAATTATAAATTGTTTCCAGTTTTTTAGAAAGATAGATATTAATTCTATTATAGCATTATGTTAGACCCTTATAAACTATTTGTTTTGATTTGTATTATTTTTTATTTTTATTTTTTAAATTCAATTTTGAATTCAACACATACGTTTTTTACAGAAGTTTAAAGATATATATTATATTTTTTATCTTTATTAATATTATTTTTTATTTTCACATTACATTTAATATCTTTTATAGGCGCAGTACATCATGGCCAGGAGTAGGATTGTTCCTACAAAATATATTTATTTTTCTGGGTTCGCTCACATATAAATTTGGTCGATCCGAAGATCAATGGGGTTAATAGATGTGTGCTATTGACGGAAAATGTTTTTATCACCATATAGTAAAATCATACACTAAGCGGAACAAACTTGAGACGTCAACATATACTTTGTACTGCTTCGAACGTGAAATCCATTTTGGTCACAGAAAATAATTCTTATTATAATAAGCATTTCCATATACATGCGATAATTTTTATTTATATTCACTAGAATTGTGGACACAGCAATTACAAGTTCTAATTATAGATTTACTGTAAAAATAAGCAGACTAGATTATCGACTTTTATGTGATAGAGTTATATACTACTTATGCTACGCTAGTAACGTTAAATCACATCAGTAACTTTTTGATCTGTGCATTTTCAAATCCTGTATGTATATATCTTACTTGTTGTTTAGTTATTGGTATTTTATATTTGATACTTACACAAGAAAGATAATCATAACTATCTGATGAATTAAAGTTAAATAAATATACTACGTTCCAAGAAAAAACAGAGTTTTTAAAGATTTCTTTATAATTAAAGGATTTATTTTATCAAAGTAATTTCTTTCATGCGACTGATTTTTTACTTGTTATACTTTTTTTAAATCAGTTTGAATAGATTCTGAAGTCTATTTATATAAATTTAAATAGACATGTAATTTAAATAAATACAAGATAATATATATGCAAGACAACTTTGATTAAATTCTGATGAACTTAATTAACTTGTCAAGTAATAGCTTAAGTATTTAATATAAATAAAAAATGTTAATTTTTTGTTTTTAATGTATGAATAATATTATACTACGAATAATTAAAATTTTTACTTTAAGTAAGATATATTTGACTGATTGAATCAATTACCAAATAATCGATTATAAGTTAATCGAAATGTAGTTAAAATTGCATACAGAGACGCCGACTTATCACGCGTATTTAACGTATAAAGTCTATCTCGACGAAATGTAACGTTTTTCATTTTACATTCTAGAAATTTTTTTTTCATACGCATGAATTTATACTTGATTGATTAAGGCCCGGTTCCACAACTCACGGTTAAATTAACTGGCCGATTATTCCATTGGAATTGACCAATCGTATTTGTCGTTAAGCAAAATTAACAAATACGATTGGTCAATTCCAATGGAATAATCGTCCAGTTAATTTAACCGTGAGTTGTGGAACCGGGCCTAAATTGATGAATTAAATTGATCATTAAAGATTAGAATTTAACCAAAGTGAAACTGATCAAGACTAAAATTTGTCAAATTTTAATATTCAATTAAAATTGCAATTTATGAGACGATTTTGTCTGGGCTTTAGCCTTTGTTTACAATAGATGTAGTAAGCCTTAAACTACAAAAAATTGACCAACCACAGTTGATTATTCTTCTCACATTTGACTATGGTTAATTTCTTACGATTTAAGACTTACTACATCGAGTCAGTTATTTCAACTTCTTGATAAACTTATTTATCAAATAAGCATGTATCTATCTTCATTAGGCGGCGTCTACAATGGCATCTTAAAACATAAGATTTAAGAAATTGACCAATCACAGTCGAATTTTATAAGAATATTCAATTGTGATTGATCAATTTCTTAAATCTTACGTCTTAAGATCTCATTGTAGACGCCGCCTAACTTTTTTAAAATAAATTATTTTTATTAGGGAAAATTCACACCTTGGCAGAAAAAGCAGAATTCATGCTGGTAGTAAATAGTGCACTCTGCTTTTCTGTTTTAAAAACTGTCAACTATTGACGCGACTTCTGATTGGTTTTTTGCTTTTTTGTCAAGGTGTGAATTCTTTCTTTACGTTTATTTTCCTTAGGCCCGGTTCCACAACTCACGGTTAAATTAACTGGCCGATTATTCCATTGGAATTGACCAATCGTATTTGTCGTTAAGCAAAATTAACAAATACGATTGGTCAATTTCAATGGAATAATCGGCCAGTTAATTTAACCGTGAGTTGTGGAACCGGGCCTTAGACCTTGTCTACAAAAAAGATTTAAGCTTAAGCCGTAAGAAATTGACCAATCGCAATTGAGTATTCTTATAAAAATTGACTATGATTGGTCAGTTTTTTATGGCTAAAGCTTAAATCTTTATTGTAGACAAGTGGTCTGTTCTTTCTAGCTGCACTGTTGCACCGGTGCAATAAGTTAAAGTAAGACAAGTATATTTTTGGTTGTTCTTTCTAGCTGCACTGTTGCACTGGGTGCAATAAGTTAGAATGAGAAAAAATATACTTGTCTACTTATTGCACCGGTGCAACAGTGCAGCTAGAAAGAACAGACCATTTTCTCATTCTAACGTATTGCACCAGTGCAACAGTGCAGCTAGAAAGAACAGACCAAAGGCCTTACGAATATGTTCTCGATGGAATTGACGTTATCGGCACGAATCGCGCGATACGATTGGCTCCGATTTGCCAACGCGGACCAATAGCTTGTGGCGCGTTCCGCCAATCACGATGTGCCACACCAACACATGGTGCTCAGCGGACGACGACGAAGTGACGGTGTCACGCAGTATCACGGATACGGAGAGTGTTGCGGTGGAACTGGTGGAAGGTGTTGCGGTCAGTTTTTTGTTGATTTAAAAGGGGCTGGCGATGCGCGAGCGTGTGTTCTGAATGGTGTACAGCTGAGAGTAGCCGCCCTCCCCCGAGTACGTCGTGTGTTGTCACAGGACCCGAACGCAAGGTAAGCGTGCCTGCTTCTCCGATCGACGTGTCCCACGTCGCCGGTATTCATAACCAATCTTTGACAACTCGCTCGTGACACGGCACGACGGCATGTACTATCTCGTATCTCGATCTATCGCGAGTACGTACACGTTAACGTTCTTGAAATCTCGCTGTCACGCTGCGTGTTATCATAATCATCTGTCTTGGTTTCCAGATGGGATTCTCACAGAGAGGCATGTCGATGGCGCGTCGCTCGCCCTGCTCGTAATCGCCACTTTCATCGGCATCAGCATTGCGAGAATTGCCGTTATGAGCATCGACCTTGGTAGCGAATGGATGAAGGTCGCTATCGTCTCGGTACGTAACGTAATCTGTTCCACGAGCGTTCAATGAATTGACGTTTTGCATGAGAGTACTTTGTCAATTGAATATGTCTGATAAATTTTTTTACTTTAAGAAATTAATCCTGTGAACTGTTTATTATAAAGTACCTTTGTTATTCTATTGCTCTGCAGCCTGGTGTGTTCCTATGGAAATAGCTTTAAACAAAGAGTCAAAGAGGAAAACGCCAGTGACAATCGCGTTCCGGGATGGAGAGAGGTTATTTGGCGAGGATGCTCAGGTGATTGGTGTCAGATTTCCCCAAAACCTTCTTCTATATTCTAGACCTCCTAGGAAAGCCTATAGACAATCCGTTAGTACAACTTTACCAAGAGCGGTTTCCCTATTACAACATCGTCGCCGACGACGAGGGAAAACCATAGCGTTTAGACTGAACGAGAACACAACGTACACCCCGGAGGAGCTGCTCGCACAGATACTGCACAAGGGCAAGGAGATCGCGGAGCGCGGAGGCGTCTGCCCATCAGAAGATCAACGAGGCCGTCATCACTGTACCAGGTTTCTTCAATCAGGCCGAGCGGCGGGCGCTGATACAGGCGGCGGAACTCGCTGGCCTGAAGGTGTTGCAACTCATCAACGATTACACCGCGGTCGCGCTGAATTACGGCGTGTTTGGTAGAACCGAGATCAATGATTCCGCTCATTATATCATGTTCTATGACATGGGTGCCAGCAGCACCACCGCGACTGTCGTCAGCTATCAGAACGTAAAAACGAAGGACCGAGGTTTCCTCGAGACCAATCCTCACGTGGTCGTACTGGGCGTGGGATATGATCGCACGCTCGGCGGTCTGGAGATGCAAATTAGACTGCAGCATCACTTGGCGCGAGAGTTGATGCTTTAAAGAAGACGCCAAACTTGGTATTCAAAAATCCGAGAGCAATGGCAAAGCTCTTTAAAGAAGCTGGACGCGTTAAAACTGTACTTAGCGCCAACGCGGACCATTTCGCCCAGATAGAGGGTCTAATAGACGATATCGATTTAAATTGCAAGTCACAAGAGAGAAGCTGGAGGAAATATGCGCCGATTTGTTCAAACGTGTAGCGAATCCTGTGAAGATTGCACTGGAAACTTCGGGTAACCTATTATTTTACAAATAGAATTATAATTATGATTTTTGCAAATATGTACTTAAACGTATTGTTAAAACTGTTTTAGGTTTACAATGGATATTATATCGCATGT